>NC_091131.1:29301740-29404240 GCF_040183065.1 Periplaneta americana
AAAAGAGAGACAAGACAAGAGAGGTAGAAATACGAGACGAGAGAAAGAGAAAGTTGAGAGTAGTGAAAAGAGAGACAAAGCAAGAGAGAAGAGAGACGAGAGAAAAAGAAAAGAAAAACGAGGCAAAGAGAAGACAGACGAGAGAAAGAGAAGAGAGAGACGAAAGGGAAAAGAGAGACGAGAGAAAGAGAAGAGAAAGGCGAGAGAAAGAGAAGAGAGAGACGAGAGAAAGAGAAGAGAGACGAGAGAAAAAGAAAAGAGAGACGAGAGAAAGAGAAAAGAGAGACGAGAGAAAGAGAAGAGAGAGACGAAAGGGAAAAGAGAGACGAGAGAAAGAGAAAAGAGAGACGAGAGAAAGAGAAGAGAGAGACGAAAGGGAAAAGAGAGACGAGAGAAAGAGAAGAGAAAGGCGAGAGAAAGAGAAGAGAGAGACGAGAGAAAGGGAAAAGAGAGACGAGAGAAAGAGAAGAGAAAGGCGAGAGAAAGAGAGGAGAGAGACGAGAGAAAGAGAAGAGAGACGAGAGAAAAAGAAAAGAGAGACGAGAGAAAGGGAAGAGAGACGAGAGAAAAAAGAAAAGAGACGAGGCAAAGAGAAGAGAGACGAGAGAAAGAGAAGAGAAACGAGGCAAAGAGAAGAGAGACGAGAGAAAGAGAAAAGAGAGACGAGAGAAAGAGAAGAGAAAGGCGAGAGAAAGAGAAAAGAGAGACGAGAGAAAGAGAAGAGAGACGAGGCAAAGAGAAGACAGACGAGAGAAAGAGAAAAGAGAGACGAGAGAAAGAGAAAAAAGAGACGAGAGAAAGAGAAGAGAGACGAGAGAAAAAGAAAAGAGAGACGAGAGAAAGGGAAGAGAGACGAGAGAAGAAGAAAAGGGACGAGGCAAAGAGAAGAGAGACGAGGCAAAGAGAAGACAGACGAGAGAAAGAGAAAAGAGAGACGAGAGAAAGAGAAAAGAGAGACGAGAGAAAGAGAAGAGAGACGAGAGAAAAAGAAAAGAGAGACGAGAGAAAGGGAATAGAGACGAGAGAAAGGGAATAGAGACGAGAGAAGAAGAAAAGAGACGAGGCAAAGAGAAGAGAGACGAGAGAAAGAGAAGAGAAACGAGGCAAAGAGAAGAGAGACGAGAGAAAGAGAAAAGAGAGACGAGAGAAAGAGAAAAGAGAGACGAGAGAAAGAGAAAAGAGACGAGAGGAAGAGAAGAGAGAGACGAAAGAAAGAGATGGGAGACGAGGCAAAGAGAAGAGAGATGAGAGAAAGAGAAAAGAGAGACGAGAGAAAGAGAAGAGAGACGAGAGAAAAAGAAAAGAGAGACGAGAGAAAGGGAAGAGACGAGAGAAAAAGAAAAGAGACGAGACGAGGCAAAGAGAAGAGAGAAGAGAGACGAGAGAAAAAGAAAAGAAACGAGGCAAAGAGAAGAGAGAGACGAGAGAAAGAGAAAAGAGAGACGAGAGAAAGAGAAGAGAGAGACGAGAGAAAGAGAAGAGAGACGAGAGGAAAAGAAAAGAGAGACGAGAGAAAGGGAAGAGAGACGAGAGAAAAAGAAAAGAGACGAGGCAAAGAGAAGAGAGACGAGAGAAAGAGAAGAGCGACGAGACAAAGAGAAGAGACATGAGGCAAGAGAAAAGAAACAGACATGAGAGAAGAGAGGCGAGATATGAGGGAAAGAGACGAGGCATGAGAGAAGAGAAAAACGAAACACGAGAGAACAGAAAATAGAGAAGACAGAAATGAGATTGCAAGATAACACAATAGTTGAAAATAGAAGATAAGATGAGATCAGACCAGATCAGATGTGAGTAAAAGAGACTCTCCATTCCATATGATACTTCTATGCCACCGATACACTTCCAACAACCAATTAGGTTATTGCTGAAAGATGGCAGCCTAATGGAGAACGCTTTTCTAAATGCCGCTTTGTGTGTCAATCAGATGTAATCTGATATCATTAATTGATTTTCACTGATTAACTTCCCTCACAAAGCAGGAAGTCCATGTCATCATCCGCAAGTGCTTCAAAAGTTTATTTGCTCTCAGAGGCTCGACAGTCTGAGCCTGTCAATGCTACCAACACGAATTTGAGGTTTAATGAAGCCATAAAGAGACGGCCACAATGGAGCACTCTGGCTGTGTGCTCAATGGTCAACACACCAGATTTGTCAAGTAAGGGGCAGAGAAAGAAATAATGCGCACATCTTTCCTAATACAAGGATGTTCCTGATGTAAACATAGAGTAGTTGACAGTTTACCTGTATCTTCGTCATTCGATTAGTTGAAAGAAATGCAAGTTCTTGATAATTAAATATTGCACAAAAATGAACCATATTTAAACTTACTTACTGGCTTTTAAGGAACCCGGAGGTTCATTGCCGCCCTCACATAAGCCCGCCATTGGTCCCTATCCTGAGTAAGATTAATCCATTTTCTATCATTATATCCCACCTCCCTCAAATCCATTTTAATATTATCTTCCCATCTATGTCTCGGCCTTCCTAAAGGTCTTTTTCCCTCCGGCCTCCCAAGTAACACTCTATATGCATTTCTGGATTTGCCCATACGTGCTACATGCCCTGCCCATCTCAAACGTCTGGATTTAATGTTCCTAATTATGTCAGGTGAAGAATACAATGCTTGCAGTTCTGTGTTGTTTAACTTTCTCCATTCTCCTGTAACTTCATCCCTCTTAGCCCCAAATATTTTCCTAAGCACCTTATTCTCAAACACCCTTAACCTATGTTCCTCTCTCAGAGTGAGAGTCCAAGTTTCACAACCATAAAGAACAACCGGTAATATAACTGTTTTATAAATTCTAACCTTCACATTTTTTGACAGGAGACTGGATGATAGAAGCTTCTCAACCGAATATAAACAAGCATTTCCTATATTTATTCTGTGTTTAATTTCCTCCCGAGTATCATTTATATTTGTTACTGTTGCTCCAAGATATTTGAACTTCTCCACCTCTTCAAAAGAAAAATTTCCAATTTTTATATTTTCATTTCGTATAATATTCTCGTCACGAAACATATTTTTATTTATTTTATTGGGTTATTTTACGACACTGTATCAACATCTAGGTTATTTAGCGTCTGAATGATATGAAGGTGATAATGCCGGTGAAATGCGTCAGGGATCCAGCACCGAAAGTTACCCAGCATTTGCTCGTATTGGGTTGAGGGAAAACCCCAGAAAAAACCTCAACCAGGTAACTTGCCCCGACCGGGATTCGAACCCGGGCCACCTGGTTTCGCAGCCAGACGCGCTGACCGTTACTCTACAGGTGTGGACGTCACGAGACATTTATTTATTTATTTATTTATTTATTTATTTATTTAATAATAACATATACATAAAAACGTTACATTAAAATACCCCGAAAGAGCAAAGCTCGTGTTCGGGGACAGTTCCGTTACATAGATACACATACTTTGTAGACAAAATACTTAAGAAAAAAGCTCACATAAAGATTGTAATAAAATTAGTAAATAATAATACTAATAATAACTGAGTGAAAAAAGAGACGTTGTTTAGATTGATGGATTAATATTAAATTATTATTAGTAGTATAATTAGTGCAGGTCATGTTGAGATAGTAACCAAGATAAAATAGAAAAATACACTTAGGATAGAAATAAACTTGTTTTACAATACATGGTACATAATATATATACAGGGAAGTCTGTCATATAAATTTTTTAATTCTGGATCTGAAAATTTCATTGCTTAAAGTAGTCAATTCTGGATGAAATTTTATTATCGAATTATATAGCCGTGGACCATAATTTGTACTGTGTAGTAAAGCAGCAGATGTGAAATATTTAGGTTCAACTAATTTAAGAATTTCATTTCGTCTCGTAATATGAGCATGTGGCTGAGCTACAAATTTCGTTCTATTTTTATGATAGAATTTCATTAAAGAGTATTCATAAATTTGGTCAATTCTAAAAACATTCAATTCAGAATGGATCAAATTTGTTGGATAATCCAGTCGCCTTTTCAAACAAATTTTCATTATACGTTTTTGCAACATAATTAGAGGAAAAAGAGCAGTTTTTGTAATGCCTCCCCATCCAATTATACCATATTGGATAACAGATTCAACTAGAGCCAAATAAACCAAACGTAATACGTGAGTAGGCAAGTAATGGCGAAGGTTTACAAATTTGTAAATTGTTTTACGTATCCTGTTACATAAAAAGGTGATTTGTCTATCCCATTTCAAGTGCTGATCAACAATAATTCCCAGGTATTTCACATCTACAGATTCTTTCAGGCAAGGGCATTTACAGGTTGTAGAGAGTTTACAAAATGAGTTGTGGATTATTAATTTTAAATGAGAAAGTGATTTCAATTTGTTCAATCCAGAGACTGTTAAAGAAAATGGCACCAAAGTAGTTTTAGTTATATTTAGAGATAGCAAATTTGCATCAAGCCAGTTTTTGATAAAATTTATACCTACATTGGCATGTTTATAAGTGTCCTCCCAAGTTAAACCACTGAAAATCACCACCGTATCATCAGCGTAAGAATAACAGGAGCCATTATGTACTTTCAAATCAATGTTTAATAAATCATTAATATATATTAAAAATAGAATAGGACCTAAAATTGTTCCCTGAGGGACACCTATATCAATATTTACATTTTCACTGATATTATCATCAATTTTGGTTACCTGAGTTCTTTTGTTTAAGTATGATTGAAATAACTTATGCGCAATACCCCTGACTCCTATATCAAATAATTTGTCCAGAAGTAAACGATTGTTCACCGTGTCAAAAGCTTTCCTTAAATCTAAGAAAATCCCTAAACATTTAGAACCGTTATCCAACTCCTGCATAATTTTACCAGTGACTTCAATAATTGCGTCATCCGTAGATAATTTATTTCTGAAGCCATACTGATGTTTGGAGAGAATTTCATTTTTCTCTAAGTAATTTACTAATCTGTTTTTTAAACATTTTTCTAATATCTTTGAGAAGCTAGAGAGCAAGGATATAGGTCTATAGTTATTCAGACTTTTTCTTTCCCCTGACTTATGGACCGGTACAACTACAGCATTTTTCAGAGATTCTGGGAAAACTCCTTGGGTGAGACATAGATTGAATACATAAACAAGCGGTTTTAATATATGTTTAATGATAATCTTTAATGTGTTATTTGTAATTTTGTCGATTCCCGGTGAGACATTATTTTTTAAGGATGTAACAATATTATAAATTTCTTCTTCGGTTACTGGTGATAAAAACATGGAGGAAGATGCGTGCTTATTATGGCCACTGCAATAATTTTTCGTGTTAAATGCCGATTTGTTGATGTTCGATGCAATGCTATGTCCTACTTTTGAGAAATATTTATTAAATTCATTAGCTATGTCTTTTTTGTTTTTAAATATTTCTCCCTCTTCATTTAAAATCTCTGATATGATACTATTTTGGTTCACATTTACGTCTGTGGCTTCATTAATAGTTTGCCAAAATTTCCTAGGATTATTTCGATACTTCTGAAATTGAGATTGATAATACTGAGTTTTCATGTTTCTTATAATAAGAGTTAAGGTATTTCTGTATTTTTTGTAATAATTTATTAGATTTATATTATCAGGTTCTTTTCTAATATTTCTGGCTAATTTGTCTCTTATACGGATTGACTTAATGATACCTGTGGTGATCCAGGGTTTTATTTTTCTTAATTCAGAAGATACTTTAAAGTAAGATACATTTGTGCTTATGTCTATATAATTAGATATTAAATTTTGGAATACTTGAAAGCATAATTCAGCATTTTCACAGTTAAGCACGGAATCCCAATTTTCTTTTTCTATAAGCGAAATTAGCTTATTGTAATTTATGTTTCTTTTTATATGGAGAGGATACTGAGATGTATTAGAGTTTTTAATTCCAATTTCGAATAATGCAATAACTGCATAGTGGTCGGTAATAGCACTACACAAAACAGCAGGTACAAATTTCCAGTTACTCTTTGTTTTAAAAAATATGTGATCAAGGCAAGACTTAGAATCAGGCCGAGTGATAGAGTGTAAAAATTTGACAAAACCATATTCGTGTAAGATATTCATGTACCTATTGCCAGTACTGTCTAATTTGTCTTCTAGAATTTGTATGTTAATGTCTCCAACAATGATTTGATTGCTTGTGTCTTTAGAATTAAACAAAAATAGTTCAAAATTGTCTAAAAATTCATTTATACAATTGTTTGGGGATCTATATATCGCCACAATGGAGAATGGAGTATTATTACATATAAAATTAAGATGAATAGAATTACATTGTGGGATATCTACATGTACTATTGTGACATCAATATTATTTTTGCAGTAGACAACTAAACTATCGCATTTATTATATTTATTCGTTTTGACAAACTTTTTATAACCTGGTAAATCATAGCCAGAGTCATGATTTAACCAAGCCTCCGTCAATATAATGAAGTCGAAAGGATTATTAAAATTTTGCATAGTGGCACAGAATTCCAGGAAATGTTTATTTAAGCTGCGTATATTTAAGTGAAATAATTTAAAATCGTGTAAATTGTTACCAATGTAACTGTTGCAAGAGTTAAAGTCTTCCAAAACTGCTGTGCGAGTGTTATTATTAGCGGAATAATAATTTAGCTCATTTATTAGACAATCCATTGTTTAGAAATATTAACATTAAAAAGGATAACAAAAATCAGAGAGTAAGACAATTACAATGTAATTAAGTCTTGGAAAGAATTTATCTTATAAGCAGGGCTCGTTTCATCCTTACGAATAAATACCTTGCAATCTCTCGTCCATACAAAACGGTACCCTTTCTGATTAGCTGCCTCTCTTGTTTTGTTTAGTAGGTCACGGGTAGCAATTGTCAAATGTTCACCAGCAGTCAGCCTCCCATCAGGTAGCAAAGGGTTGATCCTTTGTAGCGGAATTCCTGGGCCTTCTGGGTGTTTCCTCGCTTCTAACTTGAATTTCTGGAGCCATGTGTCTCGACTAATTCTTTTGTTGAACCTGACGACAATAGGCTTCGTCTTGCCGGGTTTTGCAGGTAGCCTATGTACAACACTTAAGTCAGCGACAAGCTCCGGTCCTCCGATGACTTCCGAAATATTTTGGACAATCATAGGAACGGATTCTTCCGGAGTTTCCGGAATCCCAAACACCAGTAGATTGTCTCTACGCGTGCACTGCTGTAGTTCATTTATTTGTTTCCACAAGAGTTCATTTTCCTTTTTTAGATCATGCACTTGCCCCTGTGTTGTTTTCAGATCTTCTTTCGTCTTACACAGCTCTTCGCTAAATGCATCAAACTTGTTTGACATGAACTGAACTGATTGCTGTAATGCACTTATCTCCAATTGTATACTTGATTTAAACTCATCAAACATTTGTTTTAGAGTAGATATTACTTTGCTGTCTCCACTCACTTCATTTCCGCTTTCACTTTCCACTTTACGGTTATTTTTTGGTCCCCCCATTGTAAAAGATTTCGCTGGAATACTGGGAGCAGCACAAGAAAACACGTCCACTCTCAACTACGGTCTGACCGGAACTTTGTCTTTTCGGGATTCACTTCCACACCTATCTCTATACTTGCTTCCAATAAAATTCCCGTGTTTTCCCTAATTGTTTGTGGATTTTCTCATAACATATACACATCATCCGCATAGACAAGCAGCTGATGTAAACCGTTCAATTCCAAACCCTCTCAGTTATCCTGGACTTTCCTAATGGCATACTCTAGAGTGAAGTTAAAAAGTAAAGGTGATAGTGCATCTCCTTGCTTTAGCCCACAGTGAATTGGAAATGTATCTGGCAGAAACTGACCTATACGAACTCTGCTATACGTTTCACTGAGACACATTTTAACTTTTAAATAGTTACCTAAAATGTTATCGATAGGTAAATAACTGTAAATTTTACATTTATAAAGTCACACAAATAAATATATGAATTGGTGAGTCGTGAAGGAACCACCTACACTTTGTGTGGCTTCTGTAAACTGAAAAAAGGTCAGAAAGTTAGGCTTTTAATATTTACGTTTATTTTATTTATTCAGAGAGGTAGAGAATGGGTCACTGATTTTAAAAATTAAATGTAAATATTGATTTTGTATTTTAATGCAGTTAGAGAACATTAAACGTAAAGAAACAACAACAACCTTCTCGTCTCTTACAAACATCTCAACAAACAAACAGGGGTGCACACATTCGCATACATTGACGTACGCCCACGCAAGAACATTTTCAACGGTAACTTCGAAACGACGCGTCAAAAGACATAAGCTGCTTAACAAAAAGACATAGCTGTTAGATCTATCACCCCTCAGAGTTTGTCGCAGAGGTTTTGAATCACCCTGTATAAAGAGGAAACTTTCTATAACGGAATACAATTCTGTCCTGTTGGATTGCGCTACAAGCAGGTTCAGTTATAACCAGGCTTCCAGACTTTGGACCCGATACAATAAGTTTACTGTGCATGCACTATAGGTTGTTGGCTCGCTGCAGGTAGATAGAGATGTGTTGGGGTAACAACATTGCTATTTAGAGTAGAATACGGTAGTATGGGGAAACACACACATATGTACATTCTGAAAGTAAATATACATTACACAATGATAATGTCAAAAGAATGTGAAAAGCATTTATTCTCCTGTCTTTTATAAGCATTTCTGTTTAATTATACACAGTGTTAATGGTGGAAATAAGCATGTAGCAATTTTAATTTTTTCATTTATCCTATTGGTCGTTTTTAGGAAGTGCAGTTACAGTACCGAATTGCAATGTACTACAAGATACATTCTCAGTGTCTCAAAGGTAAATCTTTTTCGGTTATCTGCCAAAGTTTGTACTGTAGAAAGCTGCGCTCTGGGTCGCATGACGTGATAGGAGCAAAACGAAAAAACCTAACATCACTGCAATCTCTAAGAGACAGTCCTTTATTCTCGCGTGACTCTACGTCCACTAATTTGCTGTTTATGTTACACAATGTTCCATATCCGTTATTTTTACATAAAACTGATTTCCAATTCTGTTTTACACGTTCAATAACCGGTGTACTTGGTGTCTCATTAATTCTCTGTGTCATTTTCTAAATTAATTTGAGGGCTTCAGGCATCTCTTGCTCTGACTTCTCTAACCGTGTAATAGTTTCAGACACAGTTTGTATGAAAATCAAATTATTGGTCAGAACCTTCAAATCCAGAGCGTTTTCCTTTGTGTATTTGTTGGCATTCATTCTACAGTACCCCCATCCACTGTACGCTTTACCACTATATTCAGTACGCCGTTATGCGGATTTCCCACTCAACTGCTCTATTGGGTCCGAAGTCTCGAAGCCTGGTTATAACAAACAATTTAAAGGGCAATGAAGATGTGATGTTTCATGGTAACTTACTGACACAGATGTAGGGACACAGCGATGAAAGGTGTTCCTCGTATAATCATATGCGTGATCGTATATAAAAAAGCTTTTCGGTAAATTATTCCACAGTTGCAATAAAGTACGATAAAGTACGCAGGTAGACCAAACAATAAAATTAATACATTCACAGAAAATGTGAACTTTACACTTTAATAAACATTCTAGAGTTTTATATTCGCAGTCGATGCAACAAATTTACATTCTCAACGCGAATTCCTGTACAGTAGCTGCTGAAAAATGTTGAGTGCTCTTAGGCAACCTAGATTCTGCACACAGAGATCAAACAAGCCTAATATGTAAACGCGGCTCGCCGTAGTTTATATTCAGGAGCTGCGATTTCATTCTTTTTTATGCAGCAACTGTGGAATTACTATGCATTCAATATTAACACGAACAGCGTGTCGTTGCTCTTTTTGTCCCCCTCGTCACATGAACACTGTGACAGCTTTGGTAGGACATGCAGCATTATCATTATTTAGACATTACATATTCCATTAAAATAATTTTTTTATGTTTCCATAGCGTTGGTACATTTCTCTTGTCTAGCAACCTTAAAAATTATTTACCTACATAGCTACAAATTTATTTTCAACATCCTCACCTCATCTGTATATTCACCATCAGAATTCTTAGCTCGACCTATTAGTAATCCGACTTCAGGCCGATCTTAGATACAATGAACACCGAAATAGATTTCTTGTGATGTGTCACGCCGAGAGCAACTGCAGAGATATCATTTTATTTTTACTTCAATTTTTATTGTACCTGAATGTTTTAATGTACTTCATTCCCACCTCCTCTACTAGTAAACTTCCAAACGTTCTTCACACAGAACCAAAGCTGCGTAAGCGGTCATAGTAAGCAGTACTGAGTTAGTGAGTACAGCCCGTTCCAGAAATATGTTCGCGTTTACAAGTGACGAAACAGCTTTCAATATTGAGCCACAGTACTGTCATCCGTTTGCCTACGTCGCACCCCCAGCTCACCCCTCTGTAAAGGCTAGAGCTGGACTGTCTTAGCTCTTTTCTGAAAACATTAATATCTGTTAGGAATTGGACGTCTACGTAATATTATACAACTGTTTAAAATAACTTAAATAAAAGGACCTCGTTAAGTAATTAATTGTCACGTGATTCCCCCCTTTCTACGACCCAGTTACATAACTAATTGGATGGACAGTAGATAGCAAGTCTGAGTAATTTTATCTTTTCGGATCGGGCAGAAGTGAAGACTGAATAATTTACAGTACCGGTACGTAAGGTACTCTTTTATGGAATAGTTACAGAATTATTTCAACATGAGTTACTAGTACGAAGGCCGAAACTGGTAATTAGAATTAGGTACAATAGTTTATAGAGCGATAATATGCACAAAAGAACTGAAGCCTGTATCGAAATGAACGGCCACCATTTTCAAAAATGTGTTTAAATATCCATATTATGATTATTTTTAATTTAACTTCATTCTCTATATTGTACGCTAATGTGCCGTAGACAGTATAATATACACTGCATAATGAATACGTCCACATGGACAGCTCAGTTCGTGAGTAAAAACACTTATTGTTAATACAGTACTGTATTTTGATTAAATAAAAACCTAATGCAAATTATCAAACTCAAAATCGCGATATTTCCTAGTTTACGTAAATGGATGAACTACTTTTCTTCCCTCCTATACCTAGTAAAGTGATTTGTTTGTATTTTACGGCAGTATCATCGAACTCCAGTCGTGGAAGGGGGCAGCAAACGGTGTTTCCGGTTTTCAACCGTTAATCCAAAGGTATAGCCAGGTTAATATTAGAAATGCTAGTAAAAATAAAATGATGTCCCTGTATTATACCCACATACAAAGATATGTCATGGCATCTGAATATGTATTTATTCTAATAGTACTGGAAGACAATGTGAGTAGTAGTAACAATAGTAGTAGTGTCAGAGTCGTTGCATTAGTTCATTCATTCATAGTATTCTGACCAATGGCAGGTTTTTCACTATAAACCCAGCATTCTTCAATTTTCCGTTTTTTCCACCTTTCTCTCTGCATGCGCGTAAGATCCAAATATCTTAATGGTGTCTACATACTGACCGCCAAAAATTGTGTCGCGACATATGCCCCTGTCTCTACTTAAGCATATCGATGGCAACATACCCCCACCCTCTTCTTACCCCTTCACTTCGTTAGAATAGAAGTAAGCAGAAAGGTATCGGCAGCGGATGTACACTTGTAATACTGTGTGTGTTGGATACTTTATTTCGAAATGTCTCTTTGGAAAAAAATAGTATATTATGCAACGAGCCTATAATGATAGTAATTACCATTATAGGCGAGTTTCATACGAATTTTTATGCTCGACCATATTTCTAACTTGAAATTATTCAGATGTACAGTATACATTTTATTTGTATCTGACAAGATCGGAAGTGACCTTGTTCTAGGTCGTGAATTGTGAGATGTGCGCAGACGCGAAAGTATTAATTTTTTCCGAGGAACAATAATGTCATTGACCTTGATTATTGAATTCAACATTGAAAAACGAGATGACAAATTGAATTTATTTGAATATTATTTACAATTAACGCTAATTATTATAGTAACAGAACATAACCTTCTGCGACAGTATTGGATTTCCAGCCTCCGTGACTTTTCGCTAATTCTCTTTCGATTGCATATCCGAGAATAATCGATACTTGCGGTTTTATAACGGTACAAAGCTGACTTGTCATTGGCTGAGGTTTTATAACGGTATAAAGCTGACTTGTCATTGGCTGAACACCTGTACTTTAATGAGTAGGTGTACTTTAATGACATGCATTAAAGGACTGCTACCAGATGTATAATTACTACATTTCGGCATAGTCGAGCATAGATATATTTTTAATTTCCTGACAAACTGTAAAAACTGACTTACAACGTTATTCTAGGCAGCCATTCAGTTAATGAAATTATAAATTAAAAAGTGTGATCCCAAAACGTGTTAAGTCGATTTTTATGAAAGCACTGGGCAAGTTTTTTTTTATCCCCCGGTCTACGGACTGAGTAAGTTTTCAAGTGATATGCACAATAACACAAACTTTTAGACAAGAGTTGGCGTTGTTCTGGATGAAAATAAGCTTGATACCGTATATAATGATTAGGGCTAAGATTTTTATGACCTAAAATGGCCAAAATATGTAGTATAAAATAGGCCTACGCACTTGTGACCTAAAAATTACAGAAATATGTTGTAAAACATAAAAAATATGCCATAAGAAATTGAAATACTTTTTACAGTTTACTTCGGAGGCATAAACTATACCTAGAATGACAAGCAGAAGAGAAAAAAATTAAATTTAAGGAATTTAAAGACATATAAACCTGTACACCTGAACACCTGTAAGCTGAGTTGTGATTGGCTGAACACCTGTACTTAAATGAGTATGTGTACTTTAATGACATGCATTAAAGGACTGCTACCAGGTGTATAATTACTACATTTCGGCATGGTCGAGCTTAAAAAATTTAAAAGCATGGGAATAACAATTTTACTTTCATACTGATGACGAAAATATGAGGTGCTTAATTTGTTGTGAAATGTTAAATGTAGTATAGGAGAACAATGCAGTATACCATTATTATTTTCGTCATAAAGATTACCTCACCCTGCACTTCCGTACCGGAGTATCGCACGGAAAATATGGCATGTGAAGGGCGACGGGGTTTGAGAACTCCTGTCCTAAAGAATCTATTATAATGATGTAAAAATTATATAAAATTATGACTGCAACTCTTTGTTCATTTGCTGTTTCAATATTAAAAAAAAAATTAATTAATTTTTCATGCTTTCACGTGCAAGTCTTTTTAATAGGCTATAAATAATAGTAATTGTAGCAGGAATAGATTTAGGCCTAGTAGTATTAGTACTTGAAGCAAGCAATGAGATAGGTTTATAAATTATATTATATTATGTTTTATTTAACGACGCTCGCAACTGCAGAGGTTACATCAGCGTCGCCGCATGTGTGCCGGAATTTTGTCCCACAGGAGTTCTTTTACGTGACAGTAAATCTACTGACATGAGCCTGTAGGTTTATAAATAAATACCGAAAAAAAACAAAGTGTATTATTATGTCTCTTGATCAGAATATAGTACGAAATGGAAATATAAACATTGGAAATTTATCCTTTGAAAAGGTGGAAAAATTCAAATACCTTAGATCAACAGTAACAAATATAAATGACTCTCGGTAGGAAATTAAACGGACAATAAATATGGGAAATGCCTGTTATTATTCGGTTCAGAAATTTTTGTCATTTACTCTGCTTTCAAAACAACTGAAAGTTAGAATTTATATTTATTTCTTTTGCACCAAAGGGGAGCAACTGAAACTTGATTAGGATATTTCAGTATTATTATTGTATTTATCATGGTAATAATGAACAGTGTGGCTCGTAGACACTTTTGTTTTTCAGCATTAACTTCCTATGGTTGTATATTACAAGATTCGAAGAGAACGTTAGGATGTAGACATTCGGCTCCCCCCTTCTACCATTCGTTATTTTTTGGGGGGAGGGGTTATTATATGCTTGTATAAGTTGCGTTAGCTCTCGCTAAGTGATTTTATATTTTATTTTATCAATCTTAGTCATTATTTTGTTATTTTTAATATTTTTATTTTATTATTAGGCCTATTATTAATTAATTAATTTGTATTACTATCTTTGCATTATCTCCGTCACTGTTATTCTATTATTACTATTGTTCTTATTAATTAACTATTATTTTTATCATCAACATTATTATTGATGTCAGTAAAATTTATGTAGACTCTACATGACTGTACCCGAGCACGAACATATGCTCATTTTGGATATCCAAATGTATCATTTCAAACGTAAATTATGAATAAGTTTGAATTTGAATTTGACTAAAACAGTTATATTACCGGTTATCCTGTATAGTTGTGAAACTTGGACTCTCACTTTGAGAGAGGAACAGAGATTAAGAGTATCTGAGAATATGGTCCTTAGGAAAATATTTGGGGCTAAGAGGGATGAAGTTAGAGGAGAATGGAATAAGTTACACAAAGCAGAACTGCACGCATTGTATTCTTCACCTGACATAATCAGGAACATTGAATCCTGACGTTTGAGATGGACAGGGCATGTAGCACGTATGGGTGAATCCAGAAGTGCAAATAGAGTGTTAGTTGGAAGACCTGAGGGAAAAAGACCTCTGGGAATGCCGAGACATAGATGGAAGGGTAATATTAAAATGGATTTGAAGGAGGTTGGATATGGTGCTAGGGACTGGATTAATTTTGCTCAGGAAAGGGACTGGTGGCGGGCTTACGTGAGGGCGGCAATGAACCTCCGCTTCTTTAAAAGCAATTTGTAAGTAAATAAGCAGTGGAACCTGTAGTAGTTCTAGTATAACAAGTAGTAGTACTAGTATTAGCATCGATAGCAGCAGAAATATAGCAGTAGCAGTATCTGCAATGATAGTAGTAGTAGTAGCAGTAGTGGTAGTAGTAACAGCAATAGTAGTAGTAGTGGTGGTAGTAGTAGTAGTGGTGGTAGTAGTAGTAGTAGTAGTAGTAGTAGCAGTAGTGGTAGTAGTAGCAGCAATAGTAGTAGTAGTGGTAGTAGTAGTAGTGGTGGTGGTAGTAGTAGTAGTAGTAGTAGTAGTAATAGCAGTAGTGGTAGTAGTAGTAGTAGTAGTAGCAGCAATAGTAGTAGTAGTAGTAGCAGCAGTGGTAGTAGTAGTAGCAGCAGTGGTAGTAGTAGTAGTAGTAGTAGTGGTGGTGGTAGTAGTAGTAGTAGTAGTGGTGGTGGTAGTAGTAGTAGTGGTGGTAGTAGTAGTAGTAGTAGCAGTAGTGGTAGTAGTAGTAGCAATAGTAGTAGTTGTAGTGGTAGTAGTAGTAGTAGTAGTGGTGGTAGTAGTAGTAGTAGTAGTAGTAGTATTAGTAGCCGCAATAGTAGTAGTAGCAGTAGTGGTAGTAGTAGCAGCAATAATAGTAGTAGTAGTAGTGGTAGTAGTAGTAGTAGTAGTAGTAGTAGTGGTAGTAGTAGTAGTGGTAGTAGTAGTAGTAGTGGTAGTAGTAGTAGTAGTGGTGGTAGTAGTAGTAGTAGTAGCAGTGGTAGTAGTAGTGGTAGTAGTAGTAGTAGTGGTGGTGGTAGTAGTAGTAGTAGTGGTAGTAGTAGTAGTAGTAGTAGTAGTGGTGGTGGTAGTAGTAGTAGTGGTAGTAGTAAAAGTAGTAGTAGTAGTAGTAGTAGTAGTAGTAGTGGTAGTAGTAGTAGTAGTAGTAGTAGAAGTAGTAGTAGTAGTAGTAGTAGGAGTAGTAGTAGTAGTGGTAGTAGTAGTAATAGTAGTAGTAGAAGTAGTAGTAGTAGTGGTGGTGGTAGTAGTAGTAGTAGTAGTAGTAGTAGAAGTAGTAGTAGTAGTAGCAGTAGTAGTAGTAGTAGTAGTAGCAGCAGTAGTAGGATGAGAGACATCATCATTAGTTTTCATCGAAATAATGATTCATTATAAATTGACGTTATCAGCTAGAAGCTACTTTATCCGGCGATTCTGCAGTCTTTCTTGGAGCGGAAAATGTCCAGGAAATTGCTTGGATCCTCCCCTCAATCTTAATTAAAAGAGGTTCCTCTCTAATTATACTTTATTAAAGTTTTATGTTCGTTCCCGGAGTAACAAAGGAACACATTTAGTTTACTCTGGTTTACTCTCAATTCTAACAGTTCCAGACAAACTTCAAGCGAACAGGAAAATTAACGACCTCTAATAGACACGCCACATCTTCTTGTGTGACACGTATTCTAGCTTTCAAGTCCTTTGCCGAACTTCTACGTAATTTTGGAGGCGTTGACGATGTTTAACTACAAGATTAGTGTAAGCATAGAGAGTCAAGAGCAATGTGCGAGAATACTAAGGAACCTTAGTCCATTGATGTGCCTCTCTCTTGTTCATGTTAATATGTTTTCAGCTTTGGAGTGAGTAACAGTTGATGCATTCTTAACAGGGCCGGTGAGGTGAGTCCAGTATAAAACAAGTTTTAGCCTTTTTTCCCCCCAAATCTGGGGAATAAACCGATTTCTAGTTCTGCCTTACATGCATCAGCAAAGAATGATAAGTGAACGTTGGTCTTACGACGTTTGTTTTTATGGATTATTTTGTAGGCCTAATGTCAGAGCTATCTTGCGTCGGCAGAATTCGATAGTCAGTTCAAAAGTGCGACAACTAAAAAATTGCCATTTTTTAGTTATTTATACTACTAAAAGCCCCTTTCGAAGCTCTTTCCGATTCAATATTGAGATAAGTCATATATACAACCATAAAGAAAAAACTAAACAAACTGCTTTAGAAATAAATTATAACTATAGACTTTACTAATTCATTATTAGTATTAATAATGAACTGGAAGACTGTGATATACTCGTCCTGAATACAGTCTCATTTCTAATTATTGTCGTGGTTATGAACCAGAACTCTGGTCTTTCTAAGTAATTTATTTGAAACTTTCAACTGAAGATATCTCAAAACTTGTTTTTTTGAGTTGTCGCACTTTTGAACTAGACGATCGAATTGGTGATAGCGAGATGAATCCGAAGATTCTTCAAGTGACTGACTGACATTCGCATTACAGTTAGAGAATCTTCAAAAAATCCCGAACAAATAATCAGCCCCGCCCAAATAGGTTTCGAACTCACGCCCGAGCGCAGCTACGGGTAAAGAATCGAAATCGTTACCCTCTGTACTACCCCGACGACGTCTTGAGACGTCAGCGTTCTTATCTTAATGTATTAATAAACATTATATTACTCTTTATTTACTGACATTACCTGAAAGACGCGAAAAAAATAAATTTATATGAACATTTTTTCTTCTCTATCTGCAATTTGAGGACTTATTAAGTGAACTAATGTAACGATTTGCATATGAAATCAAAGATACAAGTGAAATGAAAGGTTCTCTTAATTTCAACCTTAGCTACGTTTGATTTGAAAGGATCTTTTGAAGAGGAATCTTTTACATTTTCGCCACTTTGAAAGCGAGTTCATTATTGGTCGCTCATTTCTAGTAAATACGAGGATATAACCACGCAACTCAAAAGACTGTGTGTGGTGATGAGAGAGAAATTCATGTGTACACAGTAAAGAGCTTACTGACGCTGATATTATTGCAATTACGAACATTCTATAATTATGCCGGATATGATCATTACTGAGAGAAGATGAGGTCAGTGATTTTAAACTCATCCTTTTAATGAAATATTTGCTGCCTTTAATCACAGGAAGTTTTAAAAGGAAAACCAAGTCTGTAAAAATTAAGAATAAATCACTAGACTAAATTAATTGGCATTAACTTTATTTCCGTGTTATTATCAGTATTCGTCGTCTTGGGTCTGTGGATAGAGTACGAATTTCTCATACAAGCGTCCGTGGTTTGATTCCTGCTGTAATTGACAGGTCTACATATCTTCCGTCTACGAGACTACATGTTCGTCTTTTGTCATGTGTTGTCTTGTGTTATATCAGCGGTGGCCCTGTATTGTGTTGACCACACGATCATAGAGATCCGCAATGTTTGTGTGTCTAGTGTTGGTCAAAAGAATAGTCTACTCTTCCCTAACCAGCATGGAATTGTATGTTGGTACATAAAAAGGAGATAAAGCATAACGAAGAAGAAAGAATTATTCTTTTTTCTTTCTTTTTTCTCTGTTTCTTTCTTGCTTTTTCTTTCTCTCTCTTTCTGTTTCTCTTTCTTTTTCTTCCTCAATTTCTTTCCCTCTTTCTCTTTTCTCACTCTTTTTTCTCTTTGTTTATTTTCTTCTCTCTTTCTTTTTCTCTCTCTTTCTTTCTCCGCCTTTCTCTCTCTTTTCCTATTTCTTTCGCTCTCTCTTTTTCTTCTTATTTCTCTCTCTACTTATCTCTTTCTTTCCCTCTTTATTTTTCTCTTTCTTTCTCTCTCTTTTTTTCCATTTGTTTCTCTACTTTTTTTTTCTTTTTTTCTCCCAATATGGGTGGAATGGAATTTTATCAATATTTCTATTAAATCCGATAGGATTATTTGATCCTGTTTGATGTAAAAATAGTAAATGTACTATTACGGCTGCTGTTACAATAAATGGTAATTAATGGTCTTTTTCTCCTTTTCTCTCTTTTTTCGCTTTCCTCTTCTCTTTTTCTTTCTCTTTCTCTTTTCTCCTGCCTATCTCCCTCCCTCTCTCTTTCCTTCTCTATTTCTTTCTCTTCTTTCTTTTTCTCTTTTTCTCTCTTTCTTTTTCTCACCCTCTTTTTCTCTTTCTATCTCTTCTTCTCTCTTTCTTTTTCTTTTTCTCCTTACCTCTCTTTATTTCGCTCTCCTTTTCTCTTTTTCTCTATTTATTTCTCTCTCTCTTCCTACCTATATTCCTCTCTCTCTCTTTTCTTTTACTCATTCATTTATTTTTTCTTTCTTTCTTTCCTTCTTTCTTTCTTTTCTTCTACCTATCTTTAAAATATATAATTTGTTGTGTCAGTTAAAGTAATGATTCTGTGTCTGTTGTTTCGAATGTGCTGTTCAAATAACCTGTTCTTAGTAAAGTTTGATATGAATCATGGTACAAATGTTTTGGCATGAAGCACAATTAATGAAGTGAGCCTCGAAATACTGATTTTTAAAAATGAATTTATTATTCATGCCCTATTTTACCAAACAAAAACTCTGTATTATATGATTTACAGATATAACAGATTCAATTCTTGTCATAACCAGACAAGCACAGTCCTATGTAAATTAGTTGGCCACAATTGGGGACTCAGAAACGAAGAGTCTAACGGAATTGTTTTCTGTCACATCAAGGGGAAATTTAAGCAACTGAGATTCTTGGCAAGGCATACAGGTTTGCAGTCTTTACCGTGTTGTTTCATGATGTAACCGAAGAGTGGCTCTCCAATCAGAACCGCGAGAAACTAAATCCTTTTGTAGAAGTTTTGCTGTAAGAGCTAATTGGATGGTATACAACTGCAATCACAGAAATGCTATACATTCACTCTATGTGCACTTCGCAGACTTCCTTGATGCAGCAAACAATGTTAGGCTCATTAACAACGAAATTGTAAAGCCGTTTCCGTAGCAAGTATTAAGATGTCTGACCCCAGCTGTAGCTGTGTTGTGGGGAAAAATTCTTTCCATGAGATCTGAATACGTATACGAAATTATCTTTGTGCGAAATCGTGCGTATTTGCTTGTTTTCCGCACAGAACCAATACGCGGTAAGTGTGAAATACCACATTCAGTATTCCCAACGTAACACACATAACAATTTCCCTCTTCTTACCGCTTAAGCGCGACATTCATTTTACTGCTTTAGACTTTTAACATATTATTTTTAGAGACGTTTAACATAGTAGTAATTATAAATTGGAAACCTACCACTGCAATTTCACCTGAATTGCAATGTTAATTATTGTTTTTAAATATTTGCAAAAATTAAATAAAGTCTACTACTCCTGATACAAGTAACATTAAGGAAGCCGTGAAAAAATCAACAAGATTCCAGATGCCGATGTTATTACTGCAATATGTTATATAAATAATACTGTTAAAATATTAAAATGAAAAATAAATCATTACATAACCTTACCGTTTGTTTTAAGTTCGCATTTATAGACTGGGGGGAAAAAAAAGACAGACGTATATAACGGCCTGCTGGAGTATAGTAAACACAGAAAACATTTTATAGCAACAATGTTGAAGAAAGATATTTTGGTGTTTCGAAGTTGCCGTCATTAAACAGAAACCAACATGGAGATTTCATTGGAACTAATTAGAAATTCGTCTTTCAGGTATGTAATAAACGATCTTCGCACAAAATAATGTACGATACACGAGCGGTATGTTTGTTTTCATGTTCTCGGAAATTAAAAAAGCTCAACTACGTTTCGCTTTTTCAATCTTTTCCTCGACCATGAAAACGTCAACATACCGCTCTTGTAACGTATATTACTATTTAAGATTTCAGTGTAGAGGCGACATTACCCAACGTTTCTTTGCAGTATATTTACCTCATTTTCTTCCTACCGCTGTCATTTTAACCTTTCTCTAATAGAGTAGTATTACCACTACATTTTCTACTAATATTTTCTGTAATTTGTAAATTACCATTCGTTTTACTGATTTTGAAGTTGCAAGTCCACAACATATCGTCGTTGTTCCTGCATTTGTGAACACTGAAGACTGTTTTGAAAGCTTAATTGTTTAGTATTGAAATAAATTATTTAGGTTAAAATCTTTGTGTTACGCGCTTATGGGCTCAAGATATGTACGCTGACAATATACATCCAAGAGGTCACGCAGTGAGTGAAAGGGAAATTGTTTCGTGTTCATTGTCGCAATGCATCAAATATGGAAACAAATTGTTGTATAATCGACAAATTGAAGGTAAGGAGCTTCCAGACTTTAACGTTCTGTGAAAAATAAGACGTAATTAAAGCAGGGCCTTCAAAACCAGTATCACTACGAACATAAAAAAGTGTGTAAGACATTTTAATGTAAAGATTTATGAAAGTGAGTCGTGACTGTGAGGGTGTAAGACTTTAAACAAACTGTTTTACTGGTCTTGTCTTCCCTTTTCTAATGAAAAGTCCGTTTGAAATACCAATGGCTATGAAGATTTAAATAATATTTATAAGGCAGCCAAGAAACATAACTATTTTTGTAACCATATAATATTTGAAAAAACGACTGAAAATGTTCGGAGAAACTCCAAAGAGACCACCGGCGTAACTCGGTCGGCTAAGGTGCTTGCTTGCCGATCCAAAGTTACCAATCGGGCGTGGGTTCGATTCCCGCTTGCACTGATTACCTGGTTGGGATTTTTCCGAGGTTTTCCCCAACCGTAAGGTAAATGTCAGGTAATCGGCGAATCCTCGGCCTCATCTCGCCAAATATCATTTCACTATCACCACTTCATCAACGCTAAATAACTTCGTAGTTGATACAGCGTCGTTATATAACCAAGTAAAAAATACTCCAAGGATAGTAAACGTGAGTTTATTAATTTTATTTTTACTGCATAGTTCTAAACTAAGTTTATTAAAACACTTTTCAGTGTGTCTATTATTTGTCGATGTTTTACTAGGTAGGTAATATACTTGTAAATTTGTATTAGCAAGGAAGATATATGCAGTGTTTATAGGCCTACTACATGATACAATTGTATTCGGTATATACGCTATGCTGGATACAGATATGGGAAATTCCATTTTCAAACTATATTAACTGGGTTACATACCCCAGTCTGAAAACCAGGCTACGCCACTGGGCAACACTGTAATTGTCAACCGGAAGCCTCCCACACAGAACATGTGTTTGTGCTAATGCCGATTTTCAACGTAAATTAATGTTACAATATAAGTGTGTGTTGATGGAATTATGTTCGCGGTCGTACCAAATGTTAATTGTTGATGAATTATAAGTGCGTGTTGGCGATAAAAACAAGACAACAAATGAAAATATGGCTGCAGTCTTTGGCAATTTTTACGGTTATTAATAATGACAAAATGACTGACAATTCTTCTAATTATTAAATATTGTAGAAACTACATTTTTATAGTCTTATTTGTGGTTTGTGGTGTATCAGAATTCTAGCCAATTGTTGGATCTCGCCTGCTATATCAATAAAGTTACGCCGTTGATTTTCAAGTTCATTGTGAACAGCTGTTTTGTGATCCCATAAATGTTGCAGTTTTGTTGAAGATCGGAATGCCTTCTATACGTCAGAACTACTTATAATTTGTACATGCATAGGCTACACTCAATTTGTTGGCTTTCAAGGTTTGTTGATTAATATTATTTCTTTTGTAATTGTATTTCTTTTCACTTCGTATTTACAGGATTTAAAGTTAATTGATTTTACGCTAATTTGCACGTACTTAATAGATAATGATGTGTTTTGTTACGTATTATGTTGAAGGTATGTTTCTTCATTTTTTCATAGATCTTCATATTTGGCCTAACTGTATTTACATCCTCATATTTTATTATAGTACGTCAATAGTTTCCTCTATTTACATTTTTATTTTATTTGCATAATTTACATTCTTAGCTTGTTTTCTGTAGTTATATTTATTTAAAATTATATCTTAAAAAGTTTATAACAAATAATTTAGGATAAGAGTATTGTTACTTTATAGTGACTGGCCAGGTTTAAACTAAGACTGGCTTCCTGGGCACCTGAAATACGGTATTTATAGAGAAGCACGATAGATAATCGCATAAGATAATATTAAAATGTATCCTAGACCTTTCACGTTACAGGTGAAACACCACAAAGTCGCAAAATATTGTCAATTTGCTAGCCACAAATTTGTTAATTGAATGGAACTTATGAATACTGCGTAGGAAGTTAACGTCTTTATTGCATTATTGATTTAATTATTTTCGGTGCAAGGAATATCTTATTTATTTATTTATCTTTGTACTATCAATAAAAACATGTTTCTTTTTGTAATTATTTTAAGTGACAGTCTTTGTATGTAAGTAGTCTACTTACGCCGTATTCTGAAGTATAGCCAATTGATTACAATAAAACACTATTTTTGAATCCATAATAATTTACATCACTACTCTGAATCTTGATCTTACCTTTGTGCATAAAGTAATATTGAAAAAAATACAAGTTATAAACAACGAAAGCAATGAGAAAACACAATTACATCAATATCACTTTAGAATCTCCCGCCTCCACTCACAGTTGCCAAACCTACCCATGCTCCGGCTTGTAACCGAAGAAGTCTCTGTCTTATACAGGAACATCATTTTATTTTTACTTCAATTTTTATTGTACCTGAGTTTAGGAATGTACTTCACCCCTTCTACTAGTAAACTTCCAACCGTTCACGACACAGAGCCGAGGGCCCGTAAGCAATACTGAGTTACTGAGTATAGTACGTTTGAGAAATATGTTCGCGTTTTCCAGTGACGAAAGAGCTTTCAATATTGAATCATATTTTCGTACGGGTACTGTCGTCCGTTTCCCTATGTCGCATCCCGGTTTCCCCCACCTGCTTCTGTTCACCCCTTTGTAAAGTCTAGTAGCTGGGCTACCTTAGCTCTTTTCTGAAAACATTAATTTCTGTTAGGAATTGGACGTCTACGTAATATTATTCAAGTGTTTAAAATAACTTAAATAAAAGGGCTTCCTTAAGTAATTAACTGTCACGTGATTCCCCCCCTTTCTACAACCCTGCGACAAAACCACTTGAACGGACAGTAGATAGCATTTCTGAGTGATTTTATCTTTTCGGATCGGGCAGAAGTGAAGATTGAATTTACAGTACGTAAGGTACTCTTTTATAGAGTAGGTACAGAATTATTTCAAGATGAGTTACTCGTACGAAGGACAAAATTGGTAATTGGAATTAGGTACAATAGTCTATAGTGCGATAATATGGAGAAAAGAACTGAAGCCGTAATCGAAATGAACGGCCACCATTTTCTAAAATGTGTTTAAATATCCATATTATAATTATTTTTCAATTTAACTTCATTCTCTATATAGTACGCTAATGTGCTGTAACAGTACAATATACACTGCATAATTAATACTTCCGAATGGATAGCTCAATTCGTGTGTAAAACACTAAGTGTTAATACAGTACTGTATTTTGATTAAACAAAAACCTAATGAAAATTATCAAACTCAAAATTGCGATTATTTCCTAGTTTACATAAATGGATGAACTACTTTTCTTCCCTCATATACCTAGTAAAGTGATTTGTATTTTACGCCAGTATCATCGAACTCCGTCGTGGAAAGGATAGCAAACGGTGTTTTCTGTTTCAATCGTTAGTAGAAAGGTATAACCAGGTTAATATTAAAAATGCTAGTAAAAATAAAATGATGTCCCTGTATAAGACTCTGATTTAAGGTGCAATACCTAACTTTCACTTACATTTATTCCACAGCAAAGAATGTAAGGCAGGTCTGTGTAACATAATCTGTGACATTTGCCGAGACTCTGCGGAATACTCTTTATGGCGATATTGCGTTGTTTCTTTTCTTACGCTCGCTGGTCCGGGCGGCCATTACGTGAAGCAGGACAAAAGAAGTCCGACGTTATGAGACATGCATCATACATCACACAGATTAAACGGCATGCTATGCTACTGTGACGCAAATATATTACGTTCTTTCTTGTGGTCCAACAGACCTCGGGCTTTGCCAGTGACCTGATGTCCATTTCTGTTCAGTTTAATTACAGCACAAGATTGATTCTCCGCTACTGGAGAGAAGGCTGAAAGAAAAAGTGCGACGTATGTTACAAAAGGGACGAGACAGGAGGCTGGATATTAAAATAGAAAATGTCCGCAAAATAAAACACGTCCATTCTCTGACGAAGAATAAGGCACACTCTCGATTTTAATAGCATGTCAGTATTTGTTTTCCTTTATGAGATGACAAGCTAACGGCTGGGAAGCAAAACAGGCTCTATAACCTACTGTCTTCCAGCAGTCTACTGCAGTACATTTCTCAATAGAGGGATTTTCAAAAGTAATTCATAATTGTAATTAAACTTTAATGAGGAAATTTTGTACAAAAAGCTGAGACACGTTAAACCTAGCATCTAGGAAAAGAAAACTACATAAACACAAAATATTGTGACGGCAGGCCGGAATATTCTAATCGCGACAGGGAGTTGCGCACGCATCTAGCAAGAAGGAAGGCGCGGGGGAACGGAAACATGAAGAACCCCTGACGCTAGCCGCGGTGCGGAGTGAGGGGGAAGAAAAAGCGACTGTGACTGGGCGGAAATAAGGAAGCATCTGGAGACGGATTGTTGTGGAGGACCAGAAGCTTCGCGACGCAGAACATTCTAAATGTTCGTGGTAAATAAATAACACCGTGAGTTGCCGACGAAAGACAGCCAGTCGCGAGAGAGTTAGTGTCCAGTCAGCCTTCAAGTCTTGTCTTGGACAGCGGCGACGTATCCAGAGGATCTAAGTTCCACGTGCAGTGAACTTGGGTGGGTCCGTAACTGTGGCAGCGTCAGGAGAGTACAACGTATCCGGAAGACCTGGGTTCGATGTACAGTGAACTTGAGTGGGTCCGTAACTGTGGCAGGGTCAGGGCGAGTGCAACGTATCCAGAGGATCTGAGTTCGACATGCAGTGAACTTGAGTGGGTCCGTAACTGTGGCAGCGTCAGAAGAGTGCAACGTATCCAGAAGACCTGGGTTAGATGTGCAGTGAACTTGAACAGTGAGCTAGAAGAACTAACCAAGGCAAGCGAATTGTGAACTGAGAACTGACAGTTTCGTTCTGCACTTAGTGCTTTGTGAATATTAGTTGAAATTAGGAGTACACTGTTGTTCTTCTGAATAATACACGTGTATTGTCATTGTCGCTGTGTGGAGTGCAATAACGACTATTGTGTTGCTCTGTTGAGTGGAATACCCATTGTTGTAGGGCGAATCATTAAGAATAAAAGTCGCATTGTTGAGAGGTGTGTTGGTTAAAAGTAGAAATAAAAAGTTACAATATTTATGCGACTATTGTGTTACTTATTACGTTACCGAAAACATTCATGGTCCGTCCCAGGGATCTGTAGAGTGTCTTGGCGCATATGGGGTCGGAGTCTATCTGTGCCGGAGTGTATTGCACAAATGAAACAAAGTAGTAGTATGCCAGAAAAAGTATACCTAAAAGATTGTGTCAAATTATATTAGATTAAAAATTAATAAGCCAAATACTTGTACTTTATGTCAAATAGCAGTAGGCAAAGTGCAGTATGTCAATCCATCCGGAAGCTGGTTACACAATTATCTTACCAACAGGGTACAACGATGTAAGATTCTTTAAGAGATGTATTATATACTGTAACAGCGTGCTTCCATCTCAAATTCATTTATTCAGCCATTCTGCGCTTCAGTTTCTAATGTTCCTGATGTTGCACATTTTTCACTGTCGTAGTCAGGCTATGTATTTGTGGCGCAGTTGAACTGAGAAGAAACGAGAAAACTTCTTTTTAAAACTTTGTTAATCAAAGTCTGCGTGAATATCCGCGAGAAAGGAGAACAAAACACTTTTTAAGTTTTCAACAATTTTCTGATAGGAAAAAATGCTCCGGTAATGTATTTATAAATAAACCAATTAACTCTTTTGGATTTTGGAATAAATGCGTCTTCCTTTAAGCATTCATTAAAGAATGTTCATAATAATAATAATAATAATAATAATAATAATAATAATAATAATAATAATAATAATAATAGATCCTTAACATCATGCAATATTAAAAAATGCCAAAAGTAGCAGGAGTAAAAAGAAGCGTAGGGTGGGGCTAATCAGGTTGACTTGGCTTGACTTTTCAAGGGCTGGTTCAGGGACGGGTCCTTACACTTAGTCTATGCATGACATGGCCCATTATTAGCCCTAAATACACAGGGTGAAGCATAAGTAATGTCATTAATTTCAGGGAGTTATTCTTTGAGATATTTCCAACAAAGCTCTTATCTTCCCAAACATACTGATTTATAAAACATATTCATTCTTGTATAAGATCAGGACACAGTCGATTTAATTCGTATTTGAATTATTTCCCCATAAATAAAATTAAAAAAAAATGCACAGATGCGCAGATGTACTAATTTTTATGTGTGCCTTACTTGTAGTTCATTTCGTCATCAGTTCCGTCACGCTGACTTTAGACAAAAGAGCGAAATGGAGGGTGTTCATGATATTTGAAGATAACAATTTTCTTGGAAGAATGACTGACTCTCTATTTCTACAGTCTATTATGTGTTTCAGTCTAGTCTTCAAACCCTTATTAAACTATCTTATTTCTAAATCTTTATGTAATCCTACTACTCCACAAAAATTTGTCCATTTTTTTCCGAATCACCCTGTGAAATTTATCTCAATATTAATTGAGTCATTCTGTAAGGTAATTAATAATTAAATTTAAGCCGTATAAATCATTGTTAGTAGTAGTAGTAAAGTCTTTTCACTCCTCCGGGAAGCATAGGGCCCTTGTGAAAACACGCCATCTTACTCTATTTTTAGCCATTGGTTTGACTCCATTCCAACGCCATCCAAGTTGTTCTGCTTCTCTTCTAACGGTGTTACTCCAGGTGACTCTAGGCCTACCGACTTTCCTGTTTGCCCCATGTGGATTCCATTCAAAAGCTGTCCTAGCGATATTACCCTCTTCTCTCCGCAACACATGCCCAATCCATCTCCACTTCCTATACTTGATCTCTTTCCATATTTCTTGCTGATCAGTAATTTTATGGAGATTTTTATTTGAGATGGTCTTAGGCCACCGTATTCCCATTATGATCCTCAGACAGCTATTCATGAATATTTGTAATTTCTTTTTAATTTTATATGTTTTTTTCCAAGTTTCACATCCGTATAGCAGAATAGATTTTATATTCGTATTAAAAATCCTTATTTTGATTCTTGAATAGATTTGTTTGGATTTCCAGAAATTGGCTAGTTGTGAGAAGGCAGCTTTTGCTTTCCTAATTCTTGCATTTCATCTTCATCAGAGTCTCCTTGTTTAGAAATTGCACTTTCTAAGTATGTAAATTAATTTACTTCCTCAATTTATTTATTTTGAACCACAAGTTTTGTATCTGTTCTGTTATTGATTCTCATTTACCAGAGGAAAGATCTGCTTAGTCTGAGGCATAGATAAATTGAAAATCAATGATAAAGTGTACGTTCTCGAATACTGTGGAAAGAATTGTGACAAACCAGAGTTTTGGACTGAAATCTAGCAAAGACAGGTGAATCAAGGCGCATTGAAACGGAGGTTCAATGACGCGAAAATATGCGTACGTCAAGGCAGCACGCTAGGAAGAATGGAAAAATGCAAACGACACAAAACTTCAATGTCAATGAAACGAGAGATGGACAATGACGATACCTGACGTCTACTTCGAGTACGAAACAGCTGACCAGAATAAACCAAGGAGGAAAACATAACGTGAGGCAGATATAAAATACTGCGGACGAAGGATTAGGGAAACAACTGGTAGTGTCTGAGGTCAGGAGCATAGACAAGACTAATGGAGGAAATGCAAGAGAAGACATGAGAAGAACGAGTGAAGGAATGAAGCGACTACCAGATATTAGTGATTGTGAGGACTGAATAGATAGGGGGTTGGAGAGGTTATGGCGAAGAAGAAGAGTGCTAAAAAGTGAGTGCAGGAAAGTTAGGGGTGGCAAAAGTGTAAGAAAAGGAACAGAGAAGAAAGTGTTAAGTGTAAGAAGATAGGGTAAGAGTGTAATAAGATAAACTATCAAACAATGAATACAATGAGAATTAAAGTGGGGGGGGGAATATATATATATATATATATATATATATATATATATATATATATATATATATATATATATATATATATATAGGTGTGTACTGTATATATCTGAACAAATGTGAAGTGGAATGAGAGAGAAATTGGAAGTGTAATTTAAGTGAATTAGATGTTTGATGTTTTTCAATGTTTTGGATTGGGAGTAGTAGCAGGGGTACTATAACTGTAGGAGTATTATCGAAATAAATTTATGTATAGGGGTAATAAAATAGGAAATTTAGGAATGGAAGGGAAACAGTCTAGGTAGGAGGGAGAGAATAGAAGAGGATAGAGGGGGAAGGACATATAGCAATTCAGTCATAACAGAACATAAGAAAGCAATCAAGAAATTCTCGGCAAAGAATACCTTAATAGAAAAGAGTTATATGTATAAAGGGATGGTGGATCGAAAAACAGAAATGTGAAGGTCCACCATAACTGTGAATTGTAAAGTTGAATAACAAATAAATATCAATATCAATATCAATATCAATATTGATTCTCATTTCCTTAGTTTTGGATTTGTTTATCCGCTTCAGATGAACTCTATTTAGATCTTGCAATTTGTCATTTATGTCTGAGAACCTATGGGCCAGTAAGCAAACATCGTCTGTGTATTTTTACACTCTCCAATCGCTCTCCCAGCCCCCATCCAATTCCTCTCTTACGATTATTATTTGCTTTCAATCTATACTAATAATAAATCTGTAGCCGAAATTTTTCTGGTAAGTTTCGATTTTCCAAAAATAATTGGTCCTAACATATATAATTAACCACCCTGAAACCGAAAATCGTATTTTTGAAATTTTTGTTTGTATGTCTGTCTGTATGTTGTTACCTTTTCACGCTATAATGGCTGAACCGATTTATATGAAAATTGGAATAAAAATTAAGTTCGTTGTAACTCAGATTTTAAGCTATATGGCATTCAAAATACTTTATTTAAAAGGGGGTTATAAGGGGGCCTGAATTAAATAAATCGAAATATCGCGCTTATTATTGATTTTTATGAAAAATATTACATAACAAAAGTTTCTTTAAAAAGTATTTCCGATAAGTTTTATTCTTTACCAAATTTTGATAGGACTGATATTTAATGAGATAAATGAGTTTTAAAATTAAAATAACGCCATCTAAGACGGTGCAATGAATTAAGAACAAATGACTTCGTCTATAAGGGGCCTTGGACAACAACAATCAAAACAGGGGCCTTGGACATCAACAATCGAAAGCTATTAAACATAGCCTACAGAGAATGTTTCTCTGTTTGTATGAAGTAATATCAGAAGCTAAATTAACCGATTTGTATAATTAATTATTATTTCCCCATTGGAAAGTGTAGTTTCTCTAGATGGACATAATGCTATAATGTTACTACAGTAACGTCTGAGTAAATCGAGGACAGGTAAGATTAAAATAGCTTCTTATGCACAGAAAATTTGATAGGCTATTTTGTACGTTCGTTTTCTGTATTTCTTAAAATAATATTTATGTACACTCATTTTAAACTCAGAGAATTAACAAACAACTAGAGTGTATTGATTTAGTATGCAGTAATAGTACGTTAGCTCAGCAATCCATTATTTTATAATTCAAATTTTAACTATGCTCAATTGAATCGTGTTAAAATACATAAAATATTTATATGCAATAAATGCAATGCAAAAAATAATTTGGGTAATGAGCGAAGCAGATTATCTTGCGCTGTTGTAAAAGTTGTTCCCTTGATCAAACGTCCGATTTTAATTATGTAATTACTTTATATTTATTTCTAACAGGTGCAGCGGAGCGCACGGGTACAGCTAGTGTTAAATGGGACCAGTCTGTCATAAGGTACGTAACCTCTTTAAAATTATAACACGTTTGAAGTTTCAACTAAGAAAGCTTTAAATATTTTATGTAATCTGTACTAATAATAAATCTGTAGCCGAAATTTTTCTGGTAATTTTCGATTTTCCAAAAATAATTGGTCCTAACATATATAATTAACCGCCCTGAAACCGAAAATCGCTTTTTTGAAATTTTTGTTTGTATGTCTGTCTGTCTGTCTGGATGTTTGTTACCTTTTCACGTGATAATGGCTGAACCAATTTATATGAAAATTGGAATATAAATTAAGTTCGTTGTAACTTAGAATTTAGGCTATATGGCATTCAAAATATTTTATTTAAAAGGGGATTATAAGGGGGGTTGAATTAAATCGAAATATCTCCCTTATTATTAATTTTCATGAAAAATATTACATAACAAACGTTTCTTTAAAAATAATTTCCGATAAATTTTATTCCATGCAAAATTTTGATAGGATTGATATTTAATGAGATAAATGAGTTTCAAAATTACAATAACAACGCCATCCAAAGCGGTGTAATGAAATAGAAAAGAAATGACTTCATCTATAAGGGGCCTTGGACAACAATCGAAAGCTATGAAGCATAGCCTACAGAGAATGTTTCTGTGTTTGTATGAAGTAATATCAGAAGCTAAATTAACCGATTTGTATAATTAATTATTATTTCACCATTGGAAAGTGTAGTTTCTCTAGATGGACATAATGCTATAATGTTATTACAGTAACTTCCGAGTGAATCGAGGACAGGTAAGATTAAAATAGCTTCTTATGCACAGAAAACTTGATAGGCATTCATTTCCTGTATTTCCTAAAATAATTTTTATGAGCAAATGAGCGGTCTCTGGATTAAAAATAATCGTATTTTAATTTTTTTATACAATTGAAATTAAGTAACATAATAAACGATTTATCCTTCTATCAAACACGAATGTTCCCTGGATCAAACGTCCTATTTTAATTATGTAATTACTTTATATTTATTTCTAACAGGTGCAGCGGAGCGCACAGGTACGGCTAGTAATATATAATCCAACATCATGATGAACAGCAGAGCTGACAGTAGGCAACCCTGTTTAACAAATCATTGTTAGATCTTTGATAATTACGAATTAACAAGAGTATGTTGAAAATGCTCTTAAAAGGAGCTCCTTCGGTAGCAAGGTTAACCTTGTAAAGGTATCTCAGACTCAAGCGAACCAAAGAATTTGGTGACTGTGGAGTCTAAGTGGTTTCACAAGGATCTGATTCAATTGGATGCTGTGTTTTTATTGCTTCACGGGGAAACTCTCCCCGGGGATGCTATGGGTAACCACTGCTTTGAGGGGGGGGGGTGAGGTGACAAATCTTGCTTCTGTCTCCCCTGCTTTACCCACCTTCGGCTGACGGACGGACCAGTGATTTTTTTATCCCTTCAAAAGTACAGCTGAAAGCTTCACTTTAGTTTTCACCATGTCTGAGAATATTCCACATGCCATCTGGCGAAAAATTAATGTTTATAGGCATTGTTGATCCAAACGCTATCATACTGCATTAAACAAGTGAAGTTAGTGTCATATTCCAAATCTTTTATTAATTCCCTCGATGATTCATTTCGGGGAACAAATTAATATGGCTCGCCTTTTTCGTTGGATGCTAACCCAAAATATACAAACTAAATAAAAGTATGTAACTGTTTATGGCTTTCCTATTTTTCAATTTTATGAAGAAACTTTATACCTACAAGCCCTATAAGGGCTGAAAAAAAATATTTTAAGCATGTTTTCAAAAACTGATTTTTCTTTTATACAGGGTGGAAGGGGACCCATGCACTCAAATTTGAGAGGTGATTCTATATGTTAAATGTAACAAAACTTTTATCACATTATTCCTTTGACGAAGCACTATTAAGCAGGAAAAAAAATAGTCTTTTTCCAATGTTTTCAGCGCTCTACTGCGGTAATGGCCCAAGACAAATGACTGATTGCTATGTACGAGCAGATAGGTAAAAATAATCTGAACAATTAATGTCTTGATTCCTTTTTTTTGCATATCAAGCCGTTTAGCCATGAATTTAAATTGAATAATTTATTGCGAATGCCTTATAGGCCTATACAGGGTGTAACTGAATGATTTTTTTTTTTTCAAAATTTGAAGAGATATAGAAGGTGATATTAGTAAAAGACTTTTCACCAAGGAACCCATGGCCAAAAAAGTGAATAAGAGTATCTACAGACTGTGAGACGTTTTCGTGATGGCAAACTTTCTAAGCATTCAGTAGACTAAATAAAACATCACAGTAGTTTGAAGAACTTGACTGACCTTCACATTTACAATAAAGTTAGAAGTGACGACCGCCAACTTCGTTACATAGCGTGCAACGACGAACCATGTTTTGTCTTACTCATTGAAAGATTCGACGTTCCCCTCTTATGGTATCGAACGCTGTAAAGATGCGCTCAATTAGGTCATTTACTGTTTCTACCGGTGTTGCGTACATAATAGCCTTCACGTACTCCCTAAGAAAAAGTCAGGAGGGGTGAAGTCAGGGGAACGCTCAGGCCAAGGGACTGGGAATCCCCTTCAAATTATTCTCTGCCAGAAGATACTGTGACATATGCTGGTCACATGATCGAAATGCGATGGAGTAACATCCTGATGGTACTACATACTAGAGCGTAATTGCAAGGAAACGTTCTCGATAAGTTCAGGCAAGGCATGATGAAGACACTCTTATTCAGTTTTCTCGGCCATGGATTTTTTGGTGAAAAATATTCAACATACGACCCTCCATACCCCTCAAATTTTAAAAAAGTCATTCAGTTACAACCTGTATATAAAGTAGTCCACAACTGTGGAGTAACGGCTTGCACGTCTGGCCGCGAAACCAGGTGGCCCAGGTTCGAATCTCTATCGGGGCAAGTTTTTTTTTTTAATATTAGTAGGTTATTTTACGACGCTTTATCAACAGCTCAGGTTACTTAGCGTCTGAATGAGATAGTGATAATGCCGGTGAAATGAATCCGGGGTCCAACACCGAAAGTTACCCAGCATTTGGTCATAATGGATTGAGGGAAAACTCCGGGGAAAACCTCAACCAGGTAACTTGCCCCGACCGGGAATCGAACCCGGGCCACCTAGTTTCGCGGCTAGACGCGCTCACCGTTACTCCACAGGTGTGGACGCAAGGAAACGTTCTCGAGAAGTTCAGGCAAGGCATGATGAAGACATTCTTATTCACTTTAGTGAAAAATATTCAACATGTGATCCTCTATAGCCCTCAAATTTTGAAAAAGTCATTCAGTTACACCCTGTATAAAGAGTAGTCCACACCTGTGGAGTAACGGCTTGCGCGTCTGGCCGCGAAACCAGGTGCCACGGGTTCGAATCCCGGTCGGGGCAAGTTACCTGGTTGAGATTTTTCCGGGGTTTTCCCTCAACCCAATATGAGCAATTGCTGGGTAACTATTGGTGCTGGAACCCGGACTCATTTCACCGCCATTTTCACCTTCACTTCATTGAGATGCTAAATAATCTGAGATGTTGATACAGCGTCGTAAAATAACCCACTAAAAAAAAAAGAAAACATTGTAAACAAGTAGGCCTATTTTTTTAAGAAGTGATGTTAATTTCTAGTAATTCTTTGGACAGTACAGAAAAAGGGTAAAAGATCATGAACATGCCGTTAATTACTTTACCTCATAAAATAGGAAGCGCTCAGTATTGCCTCTCTCTTTCTTTAGGGCGTTTAGCCTATAGCGACGAAAGAGAAGCCAAAGAATTTCAATTCAATTTATGTGGCCATTATACAAACAGTTTTAGGCTTCGTCAGAATACATTGAAAAAACATATAAATACATTTTTAAAAACACTAATAATAAAAACAGTAAAATTTAAGTAATACAATGAAAACATGAAATAATTTGAAACTTTTAAATTGAAGAACACTAACTAAATTGCAATTAAACTTATTTATTAAAATACAATTTCATGCAAATTTGTGTTGAAAAACTCAGCACCAGAATCATAATTGTAACTAATCTAAATAAACTTTATTTATTAAAAAAACAATTTCGTGTGAATTTATGTTAAGAAACTCATCTACAGAGTAGAAATGATTAATTAAAAGCCAATTATGAAATCTAGCTTTGAAACTATTGGTTGGTAACTTATAATACTGACTGGGAAGCTTATTATATAATTTCATCCCCATGACAGAAAAATTTGTACTAGTTTTATGTAATCTACAGTATGGAATATTAATTTGTTCACTATTTCTAATTTCATGATCATGTATATTGGCTATTAATGAGTAGGCCTAATTGTCTATATTTTGTAGAGTGTAAAGGACTAGGTCGTATATATATATATATATATATATATATATATATATATATATATATATATGAATTTATGACAGTTAATATCTGTGATTGTTTGAAAAGAGGTCAACAATGTTCAAGATAGTTTGATTGACATAGAATTCTAACGACTTTCTTTTGCAAAATCAAGACGCTCCCAATTTTGCTACCATTTCCCCAGAAAATTAAGGCATACCTAATTATCGACTGAAAGAACGAAAAGTAGGCACATCTTAAATAATTTTGAGAAACATAAGTCACTAATTTCTTTAATAAATATATAACTCTTGATAATTTTGTGCATATATATTCGATATGTTTTTCCCATGTTAAATTGGAGTCTATAGAAAGTCCTAAAAATTTGGTATAGTTTTGTATGTTGCACTTTTTTATTACATGACTAGCCGTACCCGTGCGCTCCGCTGCACCCGTTAGAAATAAATATAAAGTAATTACATAATTAAAATAGGACATTTGATCCAGGGAACATTCGTGTTTGATAGAAGGATAGATCGTTTAATATGTTACTTATTTTAAATTGTATTTAAAATATTAAAATGCGATCATTTTGATCCACAGACCACTCATTTGGTGCAATGACAATTCCTTTAACATGTTTGTTAATTGTTATTACCAATTATTTTTGGAAAAGCAAAAATTAACAGAAAAACTTTGGCTACAGATTTATTATTATGTTTATATTACATTATATTATATTATATTATATTATATTATATTATATTATATTATATTATATTATATTATATTATATTATATTATGTAAAAAGTGTGTTAATAACGGATGTACTCGAATTAGAAAGTTTTTAATTTGTTGTGGGAGATCTTGAATCTCAGGAGGAACAGCTTTTACAACAGCGCAACATAATCTGCTTGGCTCATTACCCAATTTTTTTGCATTGCATTTATTGCATATATATTTTATGTATTTTAACACGATTCAATTGAGCATAGTTAAAATTTGAATTATAAAATAATGGATTGCTAAGCTAACTTACTATTACTGCATAGTAAATCAATACACTCTCGTTGTTCGTTAATGCTCTGAGATAAAAATGAATATGTTCATAAACATTATTTTAAGAAATATAGGAAATAAATATACAGAATAACCTATAAAGTTTTCTGTTAATAAGAAGCTATTTTAATCTTACCTGTCCTCAATTCACTCACAAGTTACTGTAATAACATTATAGCATTATGTCCATCCAGAGAAACTACACTTTCCAATGATGAAATAATAATTAATTATACAAATAGGTTAATTTAGCTTCCGATATTACTTCATAAAACACAGAAACATTGTCTGTAGGCTATCTTTCATAGCTTTCGATTGTTGTGTCCAAGGCCCCTTACAGACGAAGTCATTTGTTTTTTTATTTCAATAGACCGCCTTAGATGGCAGTTATTTTAATTTTAAAACTCATTTATCTCATTAAATATCAGTCCTATCAAAATTTTTCAAAGAATAAAACTTATCAGAAATCAATTTTAAAGAAACTTTTGTTATGTAACTTTTTCACAAAAATCAATAATAAGCGAAATATTTCGATTTATTTAATTCAGGCCCCCTTATAACCCCCCCCCTTTAAATAATGTATTTTGATTGCCATATAGCCTAAAATCTAAGTTACAACGAACTTAATTTATATTCCAATTTTCATCGAAATCCGTTCAGCCATTATCGCGTGAAAAGGTAACAAACATACAGACAGACAGACAGACAGACAAACAAAAATTTCAAAAAAGCGATTTTCGGTTTCAGGGTGGTTAATTATATATGTTAGGACCAATTATTTTTGGAAAATCGAAAATTACCAGAAACATTTCGGCTACAGATTTATTATTAGTAGGCCTATAGATTTAGGGTAAAAGTTATGCAGCCTCTTACTTCGTCCATTGGTATACTGACGAGTCAGTCACTTGTGTTTGTACGTGAAGTGTTTTTCGCCAATGCACGATCAACTGAAAACCTCATGTGTAGCAGGCTTAAGAACAAAGTGCAGCAACGCCTAGCAACTTGAGGAGTTACAGAACTTGTTCGTCGCATCTGGGATGTATAAGACTGACTCGCCGCAGGTGAGAAAAAGACGCATGTTAACAAAAGCTACAGCGTGCCGTAACCATGGTAACCAGTAAATATTGGGAAAGAGGTGATTAGCATTTTAGACTTGCAAACGCCCCACCTACAACACTCCACACTAAACCCTCAACCAGACTGTAAAATGAATGCAAAACCTTTAACAAACGTCTGGCGGAGGTTTATAAATTATAATCTTCAAAATGGCGATATGATGAGATAAAGAAAACAGTTCTTGAAGAATGATTATGTCTTTCATCAATATTACGAGGGTTGTTTGAAAAGTTCATAGTCTGACACAGAATTTAAACTAGAATTATTCTGAAACAATCTTTATTTCTCAAAATAATCCCCCCCAACATACTTCGTACACCGGGGTAGACAACAATGACGTCACGCTGCAGCGAAATAGGAACAAAACTGCTGGAAGGATCGATGGCTGTCATGGCGACTGTATAAGTTGTTGTCTGTGCTACGCTAGCAAAATTTTGCGAAATTTCCGTACTGCCATCTCGTTCGAAGAAAAGAGAGCATAAACAATTTATTTCTTGAACCGGTAGTAATAACTGGTCCGTTGACATGTTCGCTCATAAGCCATTAACATATTGTTTTTACGTTGTGCTCATTACAAACAATACAGCAGAACTAAAGCAGAACACACCGCCATGACACAACAGTGCACGATGTCATTCGCCTGCGCTGAGATTCGGAATACGCTCAAAGTTAACGACGTATAGCCAAGGAAATATTTTCCTTTCAGTTGGTTATTTAATAATGCTGTATCAACTAATAGATTCTATAGAGTTAATGGAATCAGTGATGGCTGTCGAAAATCCGCTGCAAAGTTCAGGAAAACGTTGGGAAAAGAAACATCCAACCTGAATTGATCCCACGCCAGAGCGCAGCTCCGTATCAGAAAACACACTACCGCCTGAACTACGCTGGAGGCTAATTAAATATTAAGAGGAAGTTAGTTCAGGTAATGACCCATGAATTCGATACATTTCCGAAACGTAAGCTAAATACAGTGTGTCACAAAACTTTCAACTGTTACACAAGAGGGGAAGCAATTAATTTATACTGAAATGTTTCTGCTCAAATATATTGTCCCATGAAACAGCTAAAAATGTACACATTATCTTAAAATTGTTTTTGTTTTGTTAATGACCTTGGTAAAAACTTTCGGTTCTTCATGCTAATGTTATATGATTCAGAACCAGGAATGAAACAAGTTTACTGAATTAAATACAGTGTGTACAGTTTAAAATAAAAGTAGCTTTTAGTTACTACGAATTTCTGTAACACGCTGTATAATTGTCAACTACTTCAAATGGTATTCATTCATTCATTCTTCCATTATATTCCATAGATCTTACATGAGCAATGAAGCTTTAATATTTGGAATAAGTCAAAATTTTACAATATTACAATTACAATTTTTACAAATTTTTACAATTTTTCAGTTTTACAATTTAGTAATTTTCTACAATTTTTACAATTGTCTGCAATTTTTTACAATATTTTGGCGAGATGTAGTGAGATGAAGTGAGGTCCGAGGATTCGCCAAAAGATTACCCGGCATTTGCCTTTCGGTTGGGGAAAACCTCGGGAAAACCCAACCAGGTAATCAGATCAAAGGGGTGAAATGAAGTGATGCCGAGGACTCGCCATAGACCATCCGGCTTCAGTCCCACGGCTGGGGAAAATCTTGGAAGAAACCATTCAATGAGACCAAAGGGGGATCCAACCCAGGCCCGAACGCAGCTCCGGATCAGCAGCCCAGCGAGTCTGCCGACTGAGCTACATCGATGGCTCTACTAAAGATTTGATCGACCTATATTGCAAATACGTAACTAAACTACTAAAAAATGAATAAGGATATTGCAATATCAATTATTACTTCCAAATATTTTCTTCGAATAATAATACGGTGTTATCTTCCTGGATATGAAAACAATTGAATGTTGCATAGCAACAAGAATTTGAAGCCTAACTGAGTTGTTTATTTGTAAATAATCATACTTTGTACCATAAAATTTCACACATCCAAGCTCTAATTTAATTTTTAATTGTGTTTTAGCAATAAGATTGTTGTTTTTCATTAATACTAGTGGCTTGTGCAGCAAATGCTGCAAACTAAGTTCACTAGACGTTTAAATAAACATTTTTCAGATTTATTTTCAATGAAGATTACCAGACATTCTGAAAGTTATTTGCTTCCATAATAATGAAAGATACTCTCTCTCGAGCCAATACTGAAGAGAACCACGCATATAAATATCTACACCACACCACCATTAAATATATGAAAGAGATCCAACCCCACTTGATTAATAACTATAAAATATTTGATTTTTAATAATATTATTATCTTACGTAAGTTTTATAGCTTTCAGTAACATATACTACATAGCCGCCACTCAGTAAAATATAGAAATCAAAATCTAATTTAAGTTATTCTCTACATCTACTAATATAACCCCGAAACGTTTCACTTTCATATCATCAATATAGCATTAATATGTATAATTAATGAAAAATAGTCACATCACGGCATTAACTACAATACTATTTCATTTCTAATAGTAATAATGTCATCAAACCACCTCAAGTTTTGTAGTTTTAATATCCAATACACAGCTGTACCCAGAAAATTACAAACCACAGAATCGAACCTGTAAATTATTTTTAGTAAGTTAAGTTTTTAATAACTAATTTAATTTGAGCTCTAAATATGTCAGCATTCTTGCAGATCATGGCCTTTGTGTAATATTTTTTACTGTAGTATGTGATTTGTTTTATTCTGAAATGCAACACGGCCGACTTGATGCTCGCTTCGCTTCTCCTGAATGCAATTAGCTACTTTTCAAAACTGACGACAGATGGATTTTGGAAAATAGGAAAATTATGTACGAAAATTGACATTTCACTGAAAACTACTACTTTTCCGAAAAACTTTGGGTTCCAAGCTTCAAAATGAGGGGCCATTTATTAAAATCCGTTCAACCGTTTTCCCGTAATTTCCATTACCAGTTCAAATTATATATATATATATATATATATATAGATTCTTTGAATTAATATGCAGAGACATCTTCTGTCAATTGATCAGAGAGAAATGGTAGTTCGATTATAGCAGCGAGGTGAACGTCAGGTTGATAATATACAGCAAATTTGTATCACGTTATTTAAATCAAAGGCATTTGTTTTTTTTGCTTGAACTATTGCAAAGGTTCACAAAAATGAGGATTCACTTTGCAACATCTGATTTTTCGACGAATATCATGTTAGATGACGGCCAGCTGACCCGGGTTCGAATTCCGGTCGGGACAAGTTACCTGGTTGAGGTTTTTTCCGGGGTTGTTCCTCAACCCAATATGAGCAAAAGCTGGGTCACTATCGGTGCTGGACCCCGGCCTCATTTCACCGGCATTATCACCTTCATTTCATTCAGACGTTAAATAACCATACAACATCGTAAAATAGCCAAAAAAAACAACTACTCTCACTATAACCCTTCTAATAGTGTATTATCATAATGACACCACCTCGGTTACTGTATTCCAAAGTGTAGTGGTAACACAAATTCATGCACACACACATAAAAGATCAGCTGTTGGTGACGCTGTGGAAGTGGACTGTTGAACTGAACGTTAATCAGAGTCAAAACTAAAAGTTCTGTTTGATATGCGACAAACTGTATAATGAGAACTTGCCATAATGCTCCTAAATGAATTGCAATGCGGTTTAATTAAGGCGGCTGCTCTAACAGTGTTAGGGCTGCAGCAAACAAACTTTGAGTTGAGCGCTTCCCACGTATCAACTGAATGGGTTTGATTCTACCACGGTTATGTTGGCGGCTTTCATATGTGTGTAGGCTGCAAGTAGCGTGGGAAGCTGCTTATGCGGGGAAAGATAGTGTCGCGTAACGATTTGTACTACATCTCCATTGGAATAGCTCTCAGATTGTGAAATAGGCTATAACGAGACAAAATTACTATCACGAAGTATATGCATGCTTTGTTATACAGTGTTACGTTCTACGAATTTTAGAAGAACTGAGATCCTTTGTTATATTGCATCAAGAATGATATTAATGTTTATAAAAGAATTTCTTTTCTCGACATGCGTGCGTGCGTACTGTGTGCGTACGTACGTACATACATACATACATACATAATATATACATACATACATACATAATATACACATACATACATACATACATACATACATACACATACAAACATGCATGCATACATACATACATACATACATACATACATACATACATACATACATACATACATACATACATACATACATACATACATACATACATACATACATACATACATACATACATACATACATACATATTCAGTTCAATTCAATTCATTTTATTAAGCCATTAAACATACAGTGATAGGCTTCGTCACAATACAGAAGGAAAAAAAAAACATACATTTGAAAATACACATATAATCGAAAACAGTAAAGTTTAATTAGAATCAAAACGTAAAATATTTTGAAACTCTAAAAATTAATGAAAACACTTCGCTCTTAATGTAGTATTTGTAACTAAAATGTAAATAACTTTATTTATTAAAAAAAGCAATTTCGTATGAATTTATGTTAAGAAACGCATCTACAGAGTAGAAAGGATTAATTAAAAGCCAATTATAAAATCTAGTTTTGAAACTATTGGTTGGTAATTTTTATAATATTTACTGGGAAGCTTATTATATAATTTCATCCCCATGACAGAAAAATTTGTACTAGTTTTATGTAATCTACAGTATGGAATATTAATTTGTTCACTATTTCATGATCATGTATATTGTCTACTGAGTAATTGTCTGTATTATGTAGAGTGTAAAAGACTACATACATACATACATACATACATACATACATACATACATACATACATACATACATACACATACATACACACACCGCCACGGCGGACTCAGGATAAGGGGTTAAAAAAAAGTGGAGGAGTATCCTACGAAAAACAGAAGATATGGTGACTCTAAATGTCAGATGAAATCATCATGTTCTCTTTTGGATCATACTATACATATCCTAATATCACAGTCTAGTATATATAGTCACGAAGCTTGAGTTGATGAGGGTACTAGGAACAATAGACTGTGCCGGTACTGTTTCACATTGTATGTGATCAGGCGATAGTAGCGAACCTAGTGTTTAGCAACTATCTATGGATGCATATTCCCTACGTATTGAGCTTCGTGACTGTATATAAGTAACTAGAGTCCACGGCAATTCGGAAGGCGGGTTGTCTGCTAGCGTTTGCGTCGAGAGAGACAGATAGAGAGAGCAAGGCAGCGTACAACATTACCACATCGTACTTCACGCACGTGCAATACAAATAGCGCAGGAGAGAATTTAAATTATCAAAAGACAATAATGACCCTAGCCGTTGATTACTGTAAGCATGACACCAAACAAACCCTCTTTCCTTCACTAACAATATTCTTTGCACGGTTCTCAATCCCACACCACATGCTTCTGCAGTCGTTTCTTGCACGTTGGCAACGTTGCTGCCAGCATCAAGATGGCCGGCAGCGTTCTGCTCGTTAACGTTTTTATAATAATTATACACCTTAAACACTATTTTCCGCGCCTGCTTGTGTAATACTTGTGTTTTTACAGTCTCTTCTTCCATTTATTTACCTTACATACACACAGTAAATGTTAGTTTTACTTATTCAATGTATTGAAACACTCGCACGTGAACAAACGAACTCAGGAAGTGCTTGTTATAGACTGATTCTGAATGGTTCTCCTGTTCAAGCTTGTGACGTCACATGCCATACAGGCTACGGCGCATCTAGTGGCCACCCGCCTTCCGAATTGCCGTCTAGTCTAGACCACGGCTGGGTACCGAGAGCGACTCGGAGCGAAACGGGGACGCTTCCGTCACAGCATCAACACTGCGCGATGCACGGCGGGGAAGAAAGGAGTTGAAGAGAAATCATATGGCTCCCCGTGAGAGGGTAGAAATCACTCTTGATCTCCAGGCTTGTACTAGACTGTGCTAACATCGTACCGCTCGAAATACTCTGTTTATATTATATCTTCATAAATACAGAAGGTAAACTCGCGAATTCTAAATGAGGCAGTAGACAGCTTCAAATACTTGGAGTGTACTATAAGCAGTAACATGAGCTGCTGCCAGGAAGTCAAAAGAAGTATAGCAATGGTCAAGTAAGCGTTTAATAGAAATAGGAGCATCTTCTGCGGACCTCAGGAAAAAGAATTAAGGAAGAGACTAGTGAAGTGCTTTGTGTGGAGTGTGGCATTTATGGCGCAGAAACATGGACATTACGACGAAGCGAATAGAAGCATTTGAAATGTGGATATGGAGAAGAATGGAACGTGTGAAATGGATAGACAGAATAAGAAATGAAGCTTTGTTGGAAAAAGTGAATGAAGAAAGAATGATGCTGAAACTTATCAGGAAGAGGAAAAGGAATTGGTTGGGTCACTGACTGAGAAGAATCTGTCTACTGAACGATGCACTGGAAGGAATGGTGAACGGGATAGAAGAAGATATCAGATCATAGACAACATTAAGATATATGGATCATATTACGAGGAAACGAAGAGGAAGACAGAAAATAGTAAAGATTGGAGAAAGCTGGGTTTGGAGTGAAAGACCTGCCCTTTGGCAGAGCACTATGAAAAATGACCACGTGTTGTGAAGTCATATCGCATTTTGTCGTCTGCCACTATAGAGAGTGGGGCAATTCTGTTTGTTTTTTTTTTTATTTTAATAGGTTACTTTAAGATCCTTTATCAACATCTTAGGTTATTTAGCGTCTGAATGAGATGAGGGTGATAATGCCGGTGAAATGAGTCCGGGGTCCAGCACCGAAAGTTACCTAGCATTTGCTCATATTGGGTTGAGGGAAAACCCCGGAAAAAACCTCAACCAGGTAATTTTCCCCAACCGGGAATCGAACCCGGGCCACCTGGTTTCGCGACCAGAGGCGCTAACGTTACTCCACAGGTGTGGACAATTTTGTTTGTTCTGACCTCACATGTCACTCTATCTTTCCCTTGTTGGGCTGGCCTTCAATGCCCAAGGTTGCGGGTTCGATCCCGGGCCAGGTCGGTGGCATTTAAGTGTACTTAAATGCGACAGGCTCATGTCAGTAGATTTACTGGCATGTAAAAGAACTCCTGCGGGACAAAATTCCGGCACATCCGGCGACGCTGATATAACCTCTGCAGTTGCGAGCGTCGTTAAATAAAACATAACATTTTCCCTTGTTGACAATATTTTTATTTTTTCTGTGTGAGGATTATAGAAACATTTCGCCGGAAGGGGAAATTCCCCCCGACTTAGTGGTGAGAAGCTACCAGTTCACAGTGCCACAGCCAGGTTTGATTCATCAGTTGCTCTGTCCCCTGAAGCAGCATGCAAACACGATCTGAGTCGGGATTGATATGGTCTATAAAAGTGGAGTCAGAAATGCTTTTTGTATCTCGTATAAAAGTAGGAAGTCAGCACCATAAAGTCAGCCTCCTCCCACTACATTTTCCGAACCTGCAGCGGTGGCAGTGGCAGTGCCGGAATATCTGTAAACCCATTACAAGAATTATTTATCTCGAGGTCAGACGCGACCACGATGCTGTTCGTCCGAGAGGTGGGTGTAGTACACATTCCTCCGCTAGTCGATATAACAGCGCCATACATCACTGACGACTGTTTCATATTGTGCACGAATTCCAGGAATGAGTTATCCGGCTCATGCATATATTTACAAACACGATCTATTTGTTTGTACGTTCGTCTGTTTATTCAAATAAGTCAAATAAGTCTATGACTGGAAAGCATGTTATGGTGAGAATTAGAGATGAGCTTAAACGATATTTTCAAGTATCTGTGACAACTGTGACTGTGACAATTAAATATCTGTGACTTTTATCGGCGATTTTGTCACACCGATATTTTATATCGTTACGTAGCATGAATTACACCGATATTTTGTCACACCGATAAAAATTAGCATGAAATATTGAAGAGCAGTGGAATATGAATACGATTTCTCTATACACACCACTCATCAGTGATTTATATGGGAAAATCCAACAAAGAAATTATGTATATGTCATCATCATCACCATCATCCTACATGCATTAGGAAATTGATTCCTGTAGCAGCTACTGAAATTGGTCCATCCATATTTTGGCTGGTCTTCTAATATTTCTTCTTCCCCGAGGTTTATATTTCCAAAACTTATATGGTATCCTGTCCTCCTGCATCCTTGAAATGTGAGACATCCATGTATTTCTATATTCTTCTATTTTGTTGTTTAATTCATATATCTCAAGTTCTTCTCTTATTTCTTCGTTTCTTTTATGTTCTATTTTCCTGTAACCTGCTACGTTTCTCAAAAATTTCATCTCATTTGTTTGTAATCTAGAGGCATCTCTCTTTTTCATAACCCATGTTTCGCTTCCATATAGTAAACTGGGCACTGACATCACCTTATAAAATTTTAACAATGTATCTTTTCTAGCTTTTGATTTCAGAGTTCTTCTTATTGTTCCATTTATGTAATTAAATTTTTCTATTTTTTCTTTTTGATCATAGTCTCATTTATAAGATAAGGTAACACCCAAAAATTTAAATTTATTTACCTGTTCTATGATATTGTTTCCTATTACTGTTTTAGATCTTACAGGAGATTTGCCACAAAATGCCATAGTTTTAGTCTTATGTACAGATATCTCCATATTATAGTTCTTATTTATTTTCCATAACTCATGTACTGCTCTCTGTAGGTTATTTTCATTATTTGCTATTACTACCTGATCGTCAGCGAATAGCATCGTCATTATGAAATTATCTTCATTAAAATTCTGTGTATAGTTCTTTATTTTTATTTTCCATTTTCTTAATATTTCGTCCATATATATATTGAATAGAATCGGCGACATACTGCAGCCTTGTCTCAAACCTAAGTTAACTTCCTCTACTCTTATCTGTGTATCACTAGCTATTTGTATTTTAGAATTAATATATATGTTTCTAATCACTTCAACTAGATGCAATGGAATACCTCTATTATATAATATTCTCCATAATTCATTTATATTTGTTCTATCGAACGCCTTAATATAATCAATAAATGTTAAATATGTTTCTCTATTAAATTCTTTATGTTTTTCTATTATTTGTTGTAGTACAAATATGTTATCTATACAGCTTCATCCTTTCCGAAAACCTGCTTGTTCTTCCATTATTATCGCTTCACTTAAGCCTATAGGTTTTAGCCTTTCTGTTATTATTTTGGAGTAAATTTTATACGCTGCATTTAGTAGAGATATTCCTCTATAGTTTTCGCATTTAGATTTGTCTCCTTTTTTGAATATTGGTTGTATAATTGTCACTTTCCATTCTTCAGGTATTTGTCTCTGTAGCCAACATTTATTCAAAAATTCCAGAAATTTTATTTTAAAATTTTTGGATGCATATTTAAATAATTCACTGTTCAGTACAGTATATGTACCATTAACAAATAAATACTTACCTAACTGAACAGTAACATGTCAAGAGTTAATCTCATGTACCAAGAGGTTATATTATAGATAGTGAACCAGTTGATCATTTTTAAATGTAGTTGGGTATGGAGAAATTGAGGTTATATGATTATCCTAATCGTTTTAAAAACTTGATCATTTTTAGTGTGTATAATATAATGGATAAATTATTTTAAATCGTGCATTAACATTATAATATTGAGTCATAGAATAAAAATTAATGAAACATAAGTATTCGGGAAAACATAGGAAAATAATTACAAAACAAAACAGTTGTACAGACAGGCTTTTACACAAGATTAAGCACTGGTAACCAACGGTGTTATTATTTAAATCGTGTAATAACTACATCATTTATAATAAGATGGAGAAACTATCGCCAGATTGCTGTTATTGTATCATACGCACGCGCAAACCTAAGACGTAGAGGAGAAAATATCAGTCACAGAGAACTCAATACGGAGAAGATTTCGATAGCGATATTTTGTCACAGATATTTCGCGTCATCAGTCACAGGTTTATCTGTGACAAAAAAAATACCTGTGACAAAATATCGGTTTGTGAAATATCGGCCATCTCTAGTGAGAATGTACTGCCTATCTCGTCAATGTAATCGCGTTGCTGTAATTCCGGCGTGACTGCTCCTCTTTGCTTACGCCTTAGGAAGTGAAGACTATATAAAGTCTAGGTAGCGTTAAGCTGTATTTGTGATAATATTTCGCTATTATCCAGTAGACCGTTGAATATTTTATCCTGGTACAATAAAAGTTGCTCAGCAAGTAATCTACATTAAATTAAATTCAGCAAGTAGATTGTTGTACGAAATTTTGTTATGGAAGGCCGAATATTGATATATTTTTTTAAATAAAGATATCTTGAGAATCGTTAGTGCCTGTGACTAAGTACAGTTGAGGGAGAAGGGAAGGTAAGGGATGGTAATGACGTGATCTGACCTTCATTTGCTGTGTTGACATTTACGTTAATTTAACATTTTTCAGTCTAAAATCACATGTAAATAATACCGCGTGCCCTAATGATTTATTTTCAGGAGTGTTCATTTAATGTAAGACAAATCATGTCAGTAAAATTTATTACAATTCATTTCTGATATCACAAGATACGTATTTCCGTTTAAAATAATTGCGATCACTAGTCTACAAGTGCATTACATCATCCCCTTCCTACCCTAAAGACAGAGAGAGGTGTAAGCTAGGAGTTGCTTTTGTTTACGCTTGCTACGGATCTATATGATCTTGAATTCCTCAGTGCAGGCCGCGCTTGCTAGAGTTATTGCAGTAGCCGCGTTGTTGAAGTACTCTGCCGTGTGTCGGCCGAAGTAGCCGTGATGTTATAACGTTAGCTTCCAGTTGCTTTTCGCACACCACTCTCTGTGTCACATCTTAAAAGAGGCCAGGGGAGCCCAACGTGGAGTGGAGGAGAGTGGATTTGATTAATTAGACCCTCCGAACTTTCACCGAAATTCACCGCAAGGGTAAAAATATATCTGCTAGCTAGGGCTACCTCGGATGATATGGCCCTAGCATCCAATAACATAAAAGATCTGCAGAAAGGAATGGATCTCATTACCCAATGGGCAGAAGAAAACGAACTAGTAGTGAATGTATTGATGACCGCACTAATGGTATTTAGGAGAGGAGGACGACTAAGTAAAGATGACTACATCGTCTGCGGAGGACTTACGCTGACGCCGAAGCGACAATTTAAGTACCTACGGATTACAATGCAAGGGCATAGTTGCGCCCCACGGTCAGATAAAATGCAGCAGATAAAAAAGGGTCTCTGTTTTGTGGGCATAGTTGCGCCCCGTTCCCATCAGGTAGAGAAAAGGGGATGGCATAGTTGCGCCCCGATGAAATAGGTGGAGAAAAATACATTACGGAAACTCGAGCCTCATAATCAACCAACCTTATTGATTTCTTATGCGATTTAATATTCATTATCGATACCGTTAATTTTTTAATTTTATTTTATTGGGTTATTTTACGACGCTGTATCAACATCTAGGTTATTTAGCGTCTGAATGATATGAAGGTGATAATGCCGGTGAAATGAGTCCGGGGTCCAGCACCGAAAGTTACCCAACATTTGCTCGTATTGTGTTGAGGGAAAACCCCGGAATAAACCTCAACCAGGTAACTTGCCCCAACCGGGATTCGAACCCGGGCCACCTGGTTTCGCAGCCAAACGTGCTGACCGTTACTCCACAGGTGTTGACTCGATACTCGATACCATGAAGTTGGCAGTATTAACTGTTTTTCTACTGTTTATGCAGTGATTATCGATAGCTTACCGTTAAAATGAACACCATGAAGTTGACAGTACTTTATTAACTGTTTTTCTACTGTTTCTGCAGTGATTATCAATAGCCTATCGTTAAAATGAATATCATGAAGTTGGCAGTACTTTATTAACTGACATATTCAAATGAGTGAGCCGTTGGAATATGGGGACTTAGCAGTCTTGACGTTTTATTAATGATTTTCACACCGTCTGTGGCGTATAGTGAGGTTAATTTAAAATGTTAAGTTTAGTGAAAAGGGTAAAGAGTTAATAGTTCACAATGGTTCTAAGTTTCAATTTTCGAAACCCTGTACCGTAGGGTTAAGATATCGATGCACAAACAAAAAATGCAGTTCATTTATTGTGTGTGATCCCTTCTGCTATGTCCCTTCTGCTAGCTGATTTCGTCGACCTGGTTGGCAAGTTGGTATAGCGCTGGCCTTCTATGCCCAAAGTTGCGGGTTCGATCCTGGGCCAGGTCGATGGCATTTAAGTGTGCTTAAATGTGACAGGCTCATGTCAGTAGATTTACTGGCATGTAAAAGAACTCCTGCGGGACAAAATTCCGGTACATCCGGCGACGCTGATATAACCTTGGCAGTTGCGAGCGTCGTTAAATAAAACATAACATTTTAGCTACCTGATTTCTTCGGGGCGCAATTATGCCATGCCTAGGCCTCCCAATTGACCGCGGGACGCAACTATGCCATACCGACCGGGTCAACCTTTTCAGTCCATCTAAAGGAAAGCCTTACAGCCGCAATCAGAAGCATAAGTGACATTAGACATCTACAAAGAATGTCAATAAATACAGCTATGGAACTCTTTCGGGTTAAAGTACTACCCTCACTCACATATGAGTTAGAAATCATATGGGAATATCTATGACACAGACAGCTACAAGAGCTCGAAAGCCTGAAACCAAGGTACCTGAAAAGGGTGCTAGTAGTTTCAAAATTCTCTCTATCAATATATGCTTATGTCTTAGCCAGGGAAACTTTCTTGGTTGAAGACCTGAGACTGCGAATGCTACTACTATCTACACCAGCATGTGAGGACCTGCTACGAGAGCTCCGAGTGAAGAGGGACTCCATAAGTGAAAGCTTCTACAGTACTGACGCCATGGTAAATAAGGAATGGATACGAGCAGAATATGAACTGAGGCACGTAGCGACGCGTTTTGCGATCCATGGTTTCCACCATCGCATCTGCACCAGGAAGTCTTTCCACCAGGCCTGTCACGAATGTATATGTGTTCGATAAATTGTTTGTGTTTGTAATTTGAAGTAGTTTGTATGATATGTATTATCAATTGCTGTATATCACAACTGGTTGAATTGTTTATGCCTTAAATTTAATTAACTTGTTTTGTATTATACATATAGCTCAACTCATGAATGATCGTTTGCGTTTGTAAATTTAATAATCTGATTGGCTATGTATTGTATACTTTTAGTAGATTTTATTTATTTATTTTATTGGGTTATTTTATGACGCTTTATCAACACCTAGGTTATTTAGCGTCTGAATGAAATGAAGGTGATAATGGCGGTGAAATGAGTCCGGGGTCCAGCACCGAAAGTTACCCAGCATTTGCTCGTATTGGGTTGAGGGAAAACCCCGGAAAAAACCTCAACCAGGTAACTTGCCCCGACCGGGATTCGAACCCGGGCCACCTAGTTTCGCGGCCAGACGTGCTGACCGTTACTCCACAGGTGTGGACCTTTTAGTAGAGCCATCGATGTAGCTCAGTCGGCAGACTCGCTGGGCTGCTGATCCGGAGCTGCGTTCGGGCTTGGGTTGGATCCCCCTTTGGTCTTTGGTTTCTTCCGAGGTTTTCCCCAGCCGTGGGACTGAAGCCGGATGGTCTATGGCGAGTCCTTGGCATCAACCCCTTTGATTTGATTACCCCCCTTTGATTTGATTACCTGGTTGGGTTTTTCCGAGGTTTCCCCCACCAAAAGGCAAATGCCGGGTAATATTTTGGCGAATCCTCGGACCTCATCTCATCTCACTACATCTCGCAAAAAAAAAAAAAAAAAAAAAAAAAAAAAAAAAAAAAAAAAAAAAAAAAAAAGGTAAAAAATTGCACAAAATTGTAAAAATTTTAGAAAATTACTAAATTGTAAAACTATAAAAATTTGTAAAAATTGTAATTGTAATATTGTAAAATGTTGACTTGTTCCACATCTCAAAGCTTCATTGCTCATGTAAGATCTATGGAATAAAATGAATGAATGAATGAATGAATGAATGAATGAATGAATGAATGAATGAATGAATGTGTAGTGAACAGTGTGACACTTACCATACCTTGTACTGTAACAAGAGATCAGTATCGCTGATTCAATTTTGTACAAACTAGAGTCAGTGTAGTGTACAGTGTGACACTCAGTGTATATCTCAACAACCTTCTAGACTAGAATCATATGGACTTTTGCCCATTGGACGCTTTACATTTTATTATTATTAAGATCTTTGACCCGATCAGTGATCATCCTGTCTTATTTTGATATTTCTAAACATATTTTCATTTTAGAATAGCAAGCTGAAACTCCCAGAACTGCCGGAAACTGTACGGTATGAGATAGCATAATACGCATTCAGCATGAGGCAGCCCACCTGTACCGTCCTGTACTGTAAGCTACGAACTGAACAGCGCAACACGAGGAAGAATATAACGAGGCAGAACTAATCATCCAGCGGCCTCCACCGCTTCGTTACGCGCCCCCCAGCGTCGCAACTTCGCAGAAACTTGCAAACGACACTGCAGACTGGCTGAGCTAATGAAAGTCACAACCGCAGGTACCGTCAGTTCATGGGCGTGACGCGTCGGCCAAGGATTAACGCATGTCCCCGAAGAAAACTGGTATGGATTGGAAAGAGAGGAGGCTAACCAGTAAATCATTATCAAAGATAACAGATGGGGTACGTTATCAGTGGACACAAGTTTACTATACCGAGAGCTTTGACTGCTTCAATGGGGTGAGGGAAGGGGTCCTACCTACAAGGTACAGTCATTGTACGCACAGAGCTCTCTGATGTTATATGTGCTGTCCGATCTACTGGGTAACAAGAGATACCATGTACAAAAACACTACAACTCTAAAAGATACAAGGAATGTTTCAAGTTCTTGAATTTGAAGAAAGTCGAAGCTATTCCCACGAGTTCAAATATGGGATGTGATTTTTACCAAGACTTAGGCCACATGTTCGTTAGGACAAATATTCCATTTAAAAACTGAAACACCCATGTGTCAGTTCATTTTTGAAAAAATATTCAGGTAGAACACTATCCCGATAATCTACTCTGCGTACGGGTTATTTAGCAAAATGTTATGAAGATGTCTTAAGTGAAATTAGAGAAACCTTAAAAGATGAAAAATTGTGGGTATCTATAGACGAAACGACAAATATTGCAAACAGATCCGTTGCTAATGTTCTTTTTGGGGCACATCAAACTGAAGGTGTGGGCAAAATGTTTCTATTGACATCCGAAGAGCTAGAGAAAGTAAATCATGTTACCACTGCAGCTCTGTTTGAAAAATCAATGCGATTATTGTGGTCTGACGAAATGAAAGCAGAAAAACTTTGAAAAATCATGTAACACAGAACTATGTATGTTGTAATTAAATGTTAAATATAAACAATACGTTATTTAATGTTATAAAGTGAAATTACTGAATAGTAAAGTTAATTTGCTGCAGGAACTGTACTCCAGTCGTCGTTATTGTAGCGACACGACGACATTCACCCCCTCCCTTCATTGCTCCCTAATAGATTACGATATAGTGCATGTAGCAGTTAACTCAACGGTTTACGTACACCAAATGCTCTCTCTGATCATTATATGGAAAACGAGTCAAAGGCCTATATTACACTATCAAATTTCTGTGTCACAGAATATGATAAAATTTTTGATCAAATATATATGATCAAATGTAAAATTTTGACTACATTACACTATGTCAAAACTCTTATCATATTTTTCATCACAGTTCTAATAATGGATCCACAATAGTTCTATGCTTGTTGTAACTGTAAAATATGCAGTAATGGTTATTGCACTAATACTAAAGAAATCAAAGAAAAAATGTATTTCGTCGGCTTAGAGTGTAAACTTAAAAAATGAAAATTTTACAAGGGAAATAAAAAACTGAGTATAAATTAACTCTGAAACTTTAGGTTCAAATCCGAAGTACAGGTGGTGAAGTTTCAGAGTTAATATACACTCAGTTCTTTGTTTTCCCTGTAAAATTTACTTTTGTTAGCAGGTTTACACTCTAACCCGATTATTTGGGTTAGAGATTGGAGTAGGGAGAAAAGATACAAAAGGAATCCATCAAACTCTACTGAGAGAACTTCAGTGTGAAGATGTGAAATTCTATATATACTAAGTATTTAATAATGGATGATAAAACATTTCATGTGACTCAAAATGTGATATTAAAAGTTTTATGGTTTTCACGGAACATGTGTACTTAATGTCCGCCATTTTCTATCTTTCTTTCTTTCTTTCTTCTCAGTCACAGATTTTATCAAAGGTATGATGATGACCATAACTTTTATCACAGAACTATGTCACAGCTAGATGTGATCATATATGCTATATTATACTGCAAAAGATTTTATCATATATATTTTATGCTCGACCATGCCGAAATATAGTAATTATACACCTGGTAGCAGTCCTTTAATGCATGTCATTAAAGTACAGGTCTTCAGCCACTGATAACTCAGCTTACATATGTTCAGTCAATGAGAAGTCAGCTTTGTACCGTTATAAAACCGCAAGTATCGATTATTCTCGGATATGCAATCGAAAGAGAATTAGCGAAAAGTCACGGAGGCTGAAATCCAATACTGTCGCAGAAGGTTATGTTCTGTTACTATAATAATAAGCGTTAATTGTAAATAATATTCAAATACATTCAATTTGTCATCTCGTTTTTCAATGTCGAATTCAATAATCAAGGTTATAATATTATAATATTATCAAGTTTAACGGGATTATACATCAAGGTCAATGACATTATTGTTCCTCGGAAAAAATCAATACTTTCGCGTCCGCGCACATCTCACAATTCACGACCTAGAACAAGGTCACTTCCGATCTTGTCAGATGCAAATAAAATGTATACATCTGAATACCGGTAATTTCAAGTTAGAAATATGGTCGAGCATAAAAAGTCGTATGAAAATTATGAAACGAGCGCAAGCGAGTTTCATAAACATCGATACTCGCTTTCTTAATTACTATCATTATAGGCTCGTTGCATAATGTACTATTATCAAATTTCTGTGACACAGAAATTTGATAGTGTAATATAGGCCAAAGTCAGGGAATGAGAATAAAAGTGAGTGGAAGTGGTTTTTTTAATTGATTATTTTACTACGCTTTATCAAATATTAGAGTTATCTAGCGCCTGAATGAGATGAAGGTGATAATGCCATTGAAATGACTCCAGGGTCCAGCGCCGAAAGTTACCCAGCATTTGCTCTTAATGAGTTAAGAGAAAACCTCAACCACGTAATTTGTCCCAACCAGGATTTGAACCCGGGCCCGCTCGTTTTAGGGTCGGGATTGCTAACCTGAGGAAATGAAATAAAAACAAGAGTACGACAGCGGTGTCCTTTATCTCCTACCCTGTTCAACATGGGTCGTAATCATAGACATTCTAAAGGTACCGTTTTCCTCGGTGCGACTATCGAAATGATCGTGCAACGATAATCGTTGAGCACTATTTCTTTGTATTTTCTATGGAGCTGTTTTGCTTCGAGCGACTGCCGCTAGAGTCGTTAACGACGATCGTACGTCTTGAATAGTCGTTCAGGAAAAGGTTGAATATAATCGTCGGTCTCTAACGTTTGAAGTGAGAAAGACATACATCATGGCTCCTTCGTTTTCTGACGCGGATGATGAAATTCTTGTCGAGGAAGTGAAGAATCATTCCTTATTGTGGCAGCTGTCACATTCGTCCTACAAGGATCAAAGGGTCAAGAACAATATATGGCCTGAGTTTGTCAATAAAGTTTGAAAATCAAGTTATTAATTATGTTATTTAACTTTCTGATACGGTCTCTCTTCATTTTTGAGCTCAAGCAGACGTTGTTTTCTGGCTCTTTTCATCCCATACGTATGGAGAAGTATTTCGTCGTCTTCCATCTCCTCAATCAAAAGGCATTTAAGTAATCTTTCACGTCAACTCATTAAACTCATTCTGTTAAACATAATCTTCCTCTAGATTTCTAGAACGATGTGATTGCGAATGAAAACACGCGACTAGTGAAAAATCAACAAATCGCAGACGCTCGGAGCAAAATGGTAACCAACGATTATCGTTCAACGTTTCATTGTTCAACAATAATCGTTGAACGATCATCGCGATAATCGCACCGAGGAAAACGTACCTTTAGCGCGGATTTCCGGTGGATGATCAGCGAACTAACGTTTTTCGTATTCATAAACCAGTGTTAGCGATAAGATATGATATGAATCCTGTACAAGTAACCAGTCGATAACCGGGAATAGTTTAGCATGCTCGTAGCGCGGGCTAACGAAATGTCTATGAGTAGCTCCCCTAATTGGAGGATTTAGTAAAGAACTGCTTTCAGAACATGGGAGGGGTGATAGTAGGAGGAGACGAATAAAGTGTAATAACTAAGATTTGCTGATGATGTGGCATCGTTAGCAGAAGACGAGATGACACTAAATGCCGTTCCACAATAAACCGGGAACGGAACAAGGAGAACGAGAACGGAAATATTGTTAAAATAAATATATTTAAATGTGAACATTCACAATTAACTATTGTGAATGCTAATGCTTACATTTAAATACATTTATTTTTACATTATTTCCGTTCTCGTTCGCGTTGTCCTTTCCGTTCCCGGTTTATTGTGAACTAGCCAAGGGATATGCTACTGGAGCTAAATGATAGCTGTGAACAGTATGAGATGAAGATAAATGCAAACAAGACCATGGTCATAAGAAGAAAAATAAAGAAGGTAAACTTGCGAAAACTAAATGAGGTAGTAGAATAAAGGCTGGTTCACAATAAACCGGGAACGAGAACCAGAATGAAAACGAGAAGCAGAGGACGTGAATATAAACATTTTTATTCACAATAAACCGAGAACGTAGACGACTATGCATATCGATATGCATGTCAATAACGATATGTACACATTCTGATGTCATTTGTGTATAATTGACCAATGGCGTTCTCGCATGAGTACAAGGTAGCCAACATAAACACAGGTTAACCAACTTCGAAATTTCAACTCAAACATTTCATTAGGTATGATACTATAAATATGCCCATGCATCTTTATTATCACAACCTATTTTAAGTCTACCATAACGTAAAATAATTAGAGAAGAAACATTTGTAACAGAACAAAAATGAACACAACAGTAGTTATTGGATTGAAGCATGATTATGTAGTGTGTAATACAACCAATACAGTAATAAAATATGATTCACTTACAATCGCTGTTCAAAGATGCAGCTATTGAAAGCCACGTATTCTCATTCATTTTCTCATCTTTATACGAGGCGCGCCGCTTATCGTAAACGTGTGGATTTTCCTCAACACTCAATATTAGAATCTCATCAAATAAAACTTGCTCCATGACGCATAGCACAGAACAAAATAATGCATAGGTTATGTCACTGTCTTCTTGCTACAAAATATACGACGACAAAATAGCTTTTAGATGGCAATAGAATGAATCTAGTGGGCTGTGATCGGAAACGTGAACGCCAAAGTTGAAACTTGGCATACTCTCCGTTCCCGATCCCGGGCTCCGGCAAGCTTTTCGTTAATTGTGAATGCTCACCTTTAAATGTACACATTTTAACAATTTTACCGTTTTCGTTGTCGTTCCGATTCTCGTTTCCGGTTTATTGTGAATCAGCCTTAAGTGGATAGCTTCAATTACTTGGTGTGTATTATAAGCAGTAACATGAGCTGCTGCCAGGAAGTCAAAAGGAGGATAGCAATGACAAAGCAAGCTTTTAATAGAAAAAGGAGCATCTTCTGCGGACCTCTAAAAAATAACTAAGAAAGAGACTAATGAAGTGCTTTGTGTAGAGTGTGACATTCTCTGAAGCAGAATCATGGACATTACGGTGAAGTGAAGAGAAGAATGGAGCATTTTTCATCTTTAAAAATGCCTTTAATTTTGTGTATTTTGAAATGTCAGCATTATAGAACATTTAAAGATATCGTTTACAGCAGGCCTGCACAAACAGCGCTCGATGAGAGCGCACGCTCCTTCGGAGCGGGAGAGCGGTGTTTACCGCTCGCCGAAACGGAGAGGAAGATACGTCAGAATGACATAGACTTGCTGTAGGTAGAGGAGAGGGAAACGACCACTCAGTTATCTAGTGGAGTGGAGTGTGTAGGCTTATTCTCAGTAACTAGTTTCACGTTGCTTACCGACTGCTACAATTCAGTATGGAGGAATCTAAAAGACGGAACATAACATTTAACATTTAAAGATTTACAGCTCGAACTTATTGATCTTCAATGTGACCTAAGGGCTAAAGATCGTTTGAATAATACTACTAGCCTGGTTGAGTTTTACAAGACTAAACATTAGCAATAATATCCACGACTACACAGGCTGGCTGTGAAAATGATTGCTATGTTTGGCTCAACATTTATATTTGTGAGCAACTGTTTTCTATAATCAACTTTAATAAAGACAGACATCGAACATCTGTAACTGATGTTTCATTACGATCAGTAAGCTACTGTTCCTTTCAGCTGCCAACAGCTTTACTGATAAGTAAAAATGTAACAAAATGATATTGTACATTTAAGTAGCCATAGAATTTCTATTATTTCTGTAAAATAAATATTTCTTTATTAATTAGTAATAGTCCAAGATAGTTCTGCAAACACTGAACGGGAATTCATTTCATAAGCACTCATAATGGTACTTCCTTCTGTGTATATTTTGTACGAAATCACCCCTTCCTCCAGTCCACCCTTATACAGAGCGCAGCTAATATCTGCATTCCGCTCATGAGCTGTGAGCCGGCTCGGAGAGCGCAACCCTTGTGCAGGCCTGGTTTACAGCAACATAAAATATTCACACGATAAGCTCGCTGGAGATGAATATTTTTTCCTATTTATCTACAAAATATGAGAATAAATCCGTCTCACTGATATGAATATCCGCGTTTCTAGCGCCGCGCCCCACCGCTTTTAAAAAGATTAGAACTGATTTCATACCTTTGCTTGGATTTTTAGGGTAAAAGGGATGCACAAGCATTACTTGCAGCTCCTTCGATAACAATGTCATCCGTTTTAAACCTTTTTTTTACTCACATAGCTACAGTTTTACTAATATCATTATCAAACTTGACTTTTCATAGATTTTAAATTCCGAGCCATTAGCAACCAAATCTAGCAACCAAGTCATACGCTTAGTCAGTGGTGGCGAAAATGTAATCGTGCGCCGAACCACTGTGTAACTTGCAACGTGCATAGCACCTATGGAGGGAGGCGGACACCCGAAGGGGAAGTGAAGCAATTGTCTGACTTATTAACTGATTTTCATTTTGCTTACGTCAAGCACTTAAATATATTTTATACAGTACAAAGCTACAAACTATGTTTAGTACGTGTAACGAAGAAAGAAATGAACAATAAATGAACAATATCATAACCTAAAATTAACTGTCTTCAGAATGTCTCTGCGACAAAGTTTCAAAATCAGGAATTATGTCACTTACTGCCAGTCGTAGTTGATCACGAAGATATTTGTCTGTCAGTCGTGATCTAAATTTGGTTTTTACTATTTTAATTGTTGAAAATAATTTTTCGGATATTAATTTTTTGGCAAAGATTTGAAAGTTAAACATTTGTCAAGTCCTTACAGTAGTAGTAGTAGTAGTAGTAGTAGTAGTAGTAGTAGGGTTTAAAAAGGGCCCGTCAGCTACTATTTGGGCCCTTATCTAAAATTCTTCATAAAACTAAGACATAAATAATATAACAATCAGAGTGCTAAAGAAACTAAAAAGCGTTGTCACGGTAAAACGAGGTACACTCAAGTCCTTACAGCTAGCTTTCATTTGACATCACATAGTAAATCAGCGAGTTCAAATTGAAGAGCTAACCGCATTATTCGTACATCTGCTGAAAAAGGATCGACGTACAGAGATGATGATGATGATGATGATGATGACGACGACGACGACGACGATGATGATGATGATAACAACAATAACACTTAACCTTTTAATGTTTCATCAGTAACATGTAGTATAATGCCGTTTTATGTTATACAACCGTTTTCCTCATAATACTTGTGAACAAATCATACATTTAATATTCTCATCATATTGACAGCAAAAAAATGCGTCCTCCCGAGAGAGACATATGCCACTCGCAGGTCAGAGGCAAATACAAATGGAACGGAGTTTGACTCCAGTGAGTGAGAGGGTGGGGGTTGGCGGAGGAGGTTAGAAGCAAGCGAAATGCACAGCTATCACTGCGAGCCACAATGTCTCGCGAGTCCCGTTCTCGCCACGGCTGCCCTAAGTACTTGAAAAGCCATACAATCGAATTTTTCATATAATTCCCAAATTATTGCAAAATGTAGAATTGCGATTATGACTGTCCTCAATTTTCTTTGATTTTTTTCGGTTATTGCAAATTCACTAACTGCGAAATGTAAATGCCTTTTCAGTTATCAAATTCTTAGGAAAACTCGACCCTACTGGTCTCGATTTCCCAGCTCCATTCTTCATCTAAAAATTGTCACTTACATTTCATGGTATGTAATATAACTATTCTTACACGATGGCACGTTGTTTCGTAATCACTGTTGTAAATGTGCCGTGTAAGTTTATTACAACACACGATGACTGGTTACTACAGAAACCCTTGAAATAAGAATGTTATGATTACTTACAGCACAGCACCCGTACGATAAGTAAGTTGGCTTCCAAATATATCACACACACATATTCTCAACTAAACCACACGCAAATTAAAACCAGAATTTACTTATTTAAGGTAAAATTAAATGCACAGTTTTGTATAGCTATTAAAGCTTATTGGAAGAAAACAATCTTTGTCTTCCTGCAGCGTCAGAGTCGGACACTTATACACAAGCTGAAATAACTGAAATGTCTAAACTCCGTACGGTCGCCAGGGAGGGAAACAGACCTAGGAAAGAATTACAGGAAACCAGTTCTCAATACACTGAAATAATATTTTTTTATATTTTCGTGCAATAGGGCTATACAAAATTGAAAACTTATCTCCATAAAATGTATTTATTTGAATTTAAACTACGATCGTCGGAAATGATTTCATTCTAAATGTATTAATAATCTTCAATAGCTCCTTTAATATCAAGTTCATAATTTAAACATAATGACTACTGGGTTTGCAGCACAAAGGGAGCTTTAACTAGGGAATTATACTTCCCTGCGATTTACGATAGAGTAAATTCCAAGTTAATGCAACCAAACTTCGTTCTTACTCAGTTCTTATCTGGACATGGCAAGTTTGGTAGTTATTTCGAAAGGTTCAAGATAGAAACAGAAGGTGGAAATATTTGTGCATGTGATGACTCCCTGCAAACAGTCCAGCATTTGTTATTCGAGTGTCACAAACTTGAACAACAACGTCTTCAACTAGTTTGTCGATTAGACAGGTGCGACACTAAATACTCCCCACCAATACAAGTGTTCCGAAATAAGTGCTGTTATCAAGATTTTACGAGATATGTAAATTACGTTCACAAAAGTTGTAATCTGAACTTACTTACTTACTTACTTACTTACTTACAAATGGCTTTTAAGGAACCCGAAGGTTCATTGCCGTCCTGACATAAGCCCGCCATCGGTCCCTATCCTGTGCAAGATTAATCCAGTCTTTATCATCATATCCCACCTCCCTCAAATCCATTTTAATATTATCCTCCCACCTACGTCTCGGCCTCCCTAAAGGTCTTTTTCCCTCCGGTATCCCAACTAACACTCTTTATGCATTTCTGGATTCGCCCATACGTGCTACATGCCCTGCCCATCTCAAACGTCTGGATTTTAAGTTCCTAATTATGTCAGGTGAAGAATACAATGCGTGCAGTTCTGTGTTGTGTAACTTTCTCCATTCTCCTGTAACTTCATCCCGCTTAGCCCCAAATATTTTCCTAAGCACCTTATTCTCAAACACCCTTAACCTATGTTCCTCTCTCAAAGTGAGAGTCCAAGTTTCACAACTACACACAGAAGAACCGGTAATATAACTGTTTTATAAATTCTAACTTTCAGATTTTTGGACAGCAGACTGGATGATAAGAGCTTCTCAACCGAATAATAACACGCATTTCCCATATTTATTCTGCGTTTAATTTCCTCCCGAGTGTCATTTATATTTGTTACTGTTGCTCCAAGATATTTGAATTTTTCCACCTCTTCGAAGGATAAATCTCCAATTTTTATATTTCCATTTCGTACAATATTCTGGTCACGAGACATAATCATATACTTTGTCTCTTCTGAACACATGATAAAATTTGTATATATCCACTGAATTATTATTAACAGTTGATATAAATAAATTAGGATAATAATTTAAAATAGATTCACGATAAATGTGTTGTATAAAATTTAGAAACTGCTTGTAACAACATTTTTTAACGGAAAACTGTGTAACGTCTTCAGAGATTTCAACCCACAGAAATTTAAACTACATTCTAGTGAATATTAGGATTAGTTATTTGCTTAGGTTATAATATAGTATACATTTCATGAAACTTGTGAATTGAAATATAAGATCGTATTTTAGTATATAATTTCATCTCATTGCATTTCATTTATTAATGTGCATAAATTATAAAACTTTGTAGAGATTTGCTGAATTAATATATTTGTAAAATTGTATTAATTTCATAATTGAAACGTAAGATTAATTCAATAAGAGACTTCATTAATCAATATCATATTATTATTATTATTATTATTATTATTATTATTATTATTATTATGTATTTATAAACCTAACATACTGTACCTATCTCAGGTAAAATAGGGTTCTCTGTAAAATTGGAGTATAATAATAAAAACATAATTGCTTTTACGTAACAGAAGAAGTAGTGATATTTTGTCTGTATATTACAAAAGTAGGTCAGTTATCGCCAAGGTCTCAAGATCAGTTATAGGAAATTGGCCTACAAAAATATTAGGCCTACATACAGCGTACTCTTGAACTTTACTACTGCGTGCTTTTAGACCATATGTCGTCTAAGAGTTCGCATTTTCAGTACCTAATGTATAATTAATTGAAGAAGAATTTAGTATTATTTTAAGATTTTTACCATGTCCATGTTTTTGGAAATATTCTTCTATTTTCTTTAAAAATTTCACATGTATTAACTAAACTACTAAGCAACTAGAGCTCAAAATCCAAAACGTGCGAACTCTTACCCTTCTTTTCCCTACCAGTAGCGTAAGCGCCTTCATTTATTTCAAAAAATTGTTTGCATTGGCTAAACCAGTGGTATTCAATCTTTTTTGCTAGCGTACCCCTAAAATAAACTTTTTTTTTACCCTTGGATCCCGGAACTGCATGCATTTCAGTTACATAAGAAATAACAAAAGAGTATGATCGATATTTTATTATGTAAATATATTATTATTATTATTATTATTATTATTATTATTATTATTATTATTATTATTATTATTATTATTATTATTATACAATATTGCTGCAATAATAAAAATAATTAATTATGTAAAAAATTGATGACGCCACGTGTGTCTTGTATCATAATGTCGTTACATGCACCAAATCTCAACACTCATGTTAACCCCTCGTTCTAACATAACGCTCAAAACCAAAAATTCCAATTCCTATCCAAACAAAAAAGTTATAATAGGTGCACAAGGTAAATAGGACACTCTTGATACGATCTTACTAGTACATAGTTACTTCGAGTGATGAGATCAGTTTTAGAACTCTTACCATAGGGTTGGATTCTAATTACTTGTCTCGTTCTTCCTTTTCACTTAACTTCATTTGTTTGTTTTCTTATACAGGGTGTTTCAAAAATACGGGGCATAATTTCAGGTATGTATTTCCCACATATAGACAATCAAAATAGTTCATTACAACATGTGTCCGGAAATGCTTCATTTCCGAATTATGGCCTTCACAACATTGAAATTCACCGGAACGTTTTTCTTTCCGCAGGTCGTTGTCATTACAGAAGATGTTCAAAATGTCCACCTCCTGCTTGAATACAGACCTCACATCGATGTCTCATTGACCTGCGAACACGATCCCAAACTCCAGGAGTATTGCGTATGTCCTCAGAACATGCCACAATTCGATTCCGAAGGGATTCCAAATCAGGCACCGGAGACGAATAAACCAATGATTTTAAATGGCCCCACAAGTAGAAATCGAGAGGGTTCAGATCAGTTGAGCGTGGAGGCCAAGCAATTGGGCCACCTCTACCTGTCCATCGATCAGGAAACCTTCGATCCAAGTACCGGCGAGCCGTACGACTGAAGTGTGCAGGAGCGCCATCATGCAAGAAGTGATGTGTTGACGATTGATCAGTGGAGTGTCTTCTAAAACATGAGGTATGGTGTTTTCCAGGAAGTTTGTGAACGCCTGCCCCGTAAGTCTGTTTGATTTGAATACATGTCACACAGTCTAACGCCTACACAACACTGAATGTAACCTTCGCCTCGGAATGAACTGTCAAGAGTGCCCTCTTAATGTCGCCTTTGACGGCAACGACCTGCGGAAAGAAAAACGTTCCGGTGAATTTCAATGTTTTGAAGGCCACAACTCGGAAATAAAGCATTTCCGGACACATGTTGTAATGAACTATTTTGATTGTCTACATGTGGGAAATACATACCTGAAATTATGCCCCGTATTTTTTAAACACCCTGTATATTCTTCACCGAAATTTTATATTTGAATTCATTAACAATATACTGCACCGTTATGTGATTTTATTTATAAGTTGCCCTATTTTTCTTAAAGACTATCCCTTCAGAGCTAGATAGATAATTGAGGGCTTTGCCGGAAGAAAGGCGGATAGACCTATACGCCCTTCTTCGGGAAAACGGTTTAAAATGTAGTGAATAATTATAGTAGCGAAATTTTGTTTTGATTGTACTGTACATACCTGCAGGACAGGGCTGCGTGCGTGTATAACATTTTATTCAGGTGCGTTTTAAAATCTTAGATTGCATGTATCTCAATTCGCCATATTGACGTATACGCCCTTTTTCCGGCAAACCCCTCAATTGTCGTCTTTATATTTACCCGTCTTGAAGAGCACTACCTGACGAGGTAAGCAAACGAAGCAAGCTGTGCCTGGTTATGATCCACGACTGTTTGTACCATGTAAGAAATTCAGTCATGCCTACAACGTACTCAAGTGTACAGTATGTATAAGAAAATGACTTACATTTTGGGTTAAAAATACTCATTTTGTTTTAATTTAAATGTTTTAATTTTGAAGTGCTTTTTGCTTTGGATATTTACACATGCCACGACTCTAGACTCAAACTACAAAAGTGCAATTAAATATTTCCAATAACTTATTTAAAAATTCTGTTTTTTATAATATATTAGGCCTTGTATGAATAAGAAAGTAATAATATGTATCTAGTACGCAATATGTCCAGATCCATCTCGTACCGTTTAGATTGAACACATGAACGTTTGCAAATATTAATGTAAAACTAAATGGAAAACTCATTTCAGTTACAATAACAGAATTGAAGATCTTTATTTTGTGATTATTTTACAAACAGATTATTATCCCCACCGTTACTGAGTAATTGACAACTGAAATTGTCGCAGCGCTGATTGTTACTACGCTTATGCAGTTTTTATCGAATTACCTTCCCGTATTTACGTCAAAATAAAAAGTATGTTATTAGCTACATTGCTATTGGCGCATATTACACAGTAATATAATTTCATACTCTGAAAAATTATATTGTTCATTTTTTCAGTTGCCAAATAATTTTATCATCACATGCAAAATAGTTAGAGAGGAAACGACAAATAACTTACTTTCACTGCCGCATGGACAACCCTTGTACACATCAACCTACCCAGTTCTGTAGTAGGCAACAGAGCTCCCCCACTCAGACCCGCTTGCGTTGTCAGATATTCACTTCCAAAGTGGGTAACAGCTTTTGTCAGCGCTGTATGAAATCATGTCGTCTTTAGACTTCGGATTTTTACGGTTCTAGATTTTAAGGGTCCATTACTCTTTATAATATACGTAAATGACCTATGCCAGAATATTACATCAAATGTGAGGCTATTTGCAGATGACTGCATTATCTATAGAAAGATTAGAAATAATTCAGATGTAGATGCTATTCAAACAGACTTGAATAACATTTATAACTGGGCGTTAATGCATAGGATGAAAGTAAATGGTTCTAAAAGTAAATCTATAACATTTTGTAAAACCCGAGAGTAAACTAGTCTTAATTACGAATTCAGTGGTGTTGTAATTCAGCAAGAACAATGTTGTAAATACCTAGGAGTGTATTTAAACTCCAAACTTTCTTGGGGAGAGCATGTTGATAATGTTACGGGTAAAGCATGGAGGGCACTTCACTTTATTATGAGAATCTTGAGAAAGGCTAGCCCCAAATCGAGGGAAATAGCATATCTAACGTTAGTGCGACCGTTAATGGAATACGGAACTACATTCTGGGATCACTATAGAATATATCAGATAAACTCCTTAGAAAGAATCCAGTATAGGGCAGCTAAATTTGTTAAAGGTAAAAGAGAAGATGGGAACGATACAGAAATTAAATGGGAAACTTTGGAAAACAGACGTAGGAAAACTAGAATAACATCACTGTATAGAGCACATCTAGGTCAGAAAGCATGGGTAGACATAACGGCTCGGTTAGAAAAGCCAACGTACTATGGTAGGAACGATCATGATTTTAAAATCAAATGTAGGAAACAGAAAACGGATGTAGGTAAATTCTCATTTTTAAATAGAACTATAAATGATTGGAATGACCTACTTGCAGCGGTCCTTGAGGGCTGTCCTTCCTTAAGGAGATTCAAGAATAATTTAAAAAGTTGTGTATAAAGTGCAAATTAAAATTAAGGCGACATTTAACATTTAATTTTTTAAGGTGACATGTATTTATTTAGCCTGACGAGTTACTTCCTTGGTTTGAATTGTAAATTATTTAAAAATAGCGTGTAAGTGGGTCTTAGACTAGAAATGTTTAGTTTAAATGTAGTTCTGTTTATAAGTACAGTATGCATAAGGGTGTAATTATTTGACTTATTTGAACTGTTGTATCAGTGAAGCCAGGTGAGTCAGTGAAGTTAAGGTTTTACAGTGCAGTGAATAGTTCCGATCAGTGATAATTTATAGTGTCAATGAAATGTGTTCTATAGTGTCAGTGAAATGTGTGCTAAAGTGTCAGTGAAATGCGTCATAGTGCCACTACAGTGAGTGAGATGAGAATAAAGTGAAAGACTATTGAAACTTATGTAGGGCCTGTACATAATAATGTAGGTTGTAATGTAAAATTAGGTATTTTATTTATGTTTTATTATTATTGTGTTAAATTATATTGTGTATTCTTATTGTATTGTGTATAAAATTGTAGGCCTATTGTGTATTGTATAATTGTATTGTGTATTCTAAATATTGCTTATCACTTCTTTATTATGTATTGTTTATATTGTGTATACCACTGCCACCGGGTGCATGCCCACTTGCAGTGTAAATAAATACATACATATTCATAGACATTTCGCTAGCCCGCGCTACGAGCGTGCTAAACTAGCCCCGGCTATCTACTGATTATTTGTACAGGATTCATATCATATCACATCGCTAACACTGGTTTATGAATACGAAAGACGTTAGTTCGCTGATCATCCACCGGAAGCCCTAAGTGTCTAAAATAGGATTAGTAAAGGTATAAAATAGGCTTTAAAATCGAAGAATACGCTCTAAAATTAAAAATATAGGCTCTGAAAATCTACAGTATACTGCATCTAAAATGGAATTTCATCACAGCTTACTCAGAATTAATAAGTAGGTCTATCTCTTATGCCTACTACTTATAATAATGTGAATATTGATTGTCCTTTAAAAATCTTCTCCTTTAGAAATTGAATTGCCTTAAACAGTAGCCTAATTCCCTACATGTAGGCCTATATAAAAGGAGTATATACTAAAATGGAATGGAAGTACTCAATGATAATGAATATTAATGTTATGTTTTATTTAACGACGCTCGCAACTGCCAAGGTTATATCAGCGTCGCCGGAGTGCCGGAATTTTTGTCCCGCAGGAGTTCTTTTAAATGCCAGTAAATCTACAGACATGAGCCTGTCGCATTTAAGCACAATTTAATGCCATCGTCCTGGCCCGGGATCGAATCCGCAACCTCTGGCATAGAAGGTCAGCGCTAAACCAACTGCGCCAACCAAGCCGACTCCAATGATGATGAAAAAGAAGAATTATTTATTTCCTGAATTTTCCATTAAGATTTATCTTAACCACATTTACTACTCGTAATTGCTCTCGCAATACATGACCAGTAACTTCTGAAAATCTTCCACACAAGACATTTCACCCCTTTTGTCAGTTATCACTTGTTTTTACTAATGGAGAGTAGTTCATATTAATATAATTTAGTAGGCAGAAAACTACCGCTTGCTAGTAACGTCTTCTGAAGTTGTGGGAGTATCCTACTTCAATTTTGAAATTTTTTGTACAGAAAAGCCAAAAAGAAGAAAGATTAAAAATATGTTTATGTAACTTTTCGTTCTGAAAGGCATCAAATTTCTTAATATTTAAAGGGCAAAACTAAAATTCTTTCAATCGTTTATTATCATCATACACTGTTCTCTTAAATTGACTGAGCATAGGCCTATTAGGAATTAAATCAATGGCTTTTCCAAAACACGGTATGAAATGTTTCACATAAATCAATTTTTATCTAGGAAAGAAAGTAAAAACGAGTGCAATAATTATTGTATTAATACTTTTTGTTTGAAATATCTCAAAGAATAACCTCCTGAAATTAATCACTACTTATGGTTCCCCTTCATTGAGGACGAAACGGTACGCATTGCGGAGACAGAACACGGGAAATTATGTTAATTTTTCATTGTTGGATACACTGTTTTAACACTTCTATACCCACTGATTAACGTTATAACTTCTTTACAGTGTTAATATTATAAAAATAACCTGGCTGACTAGTTAATTTTTATAATATTAACACTGTAAAGAAGTTATGACGTTAAGAAGTGAGAAATTAGCATTAATACTTATAATTAGATCGCGGAACTTCATCCAATTGCAGTCCACACCTGTGGAGTAACGGTTAGTGCGTCTTGCCAGCGATATCAGGTGACCCGGGTTCGTTTTCCGGTCGGAGAAAGTTATCTGGTTGAGGTTTTTTCCGGGGTTTTCCCTCAACCCAACATGAGCAAATGCTGGGTAACTTACGGTGCTGGACCTCGGACTCCTTTCGCCAGCATCATCACCTTCATCTCATTCAGGCGCTAAATAACCTAAGATCTTGACAAAGCATCGTAAAATAACCTACTAAAAAAATTAATTCAATTGCATGTTTTTACAGATTTTGCATATTGAAAAATTGAGAAAGAATCTTTGCCAATCGTGACTTTTGCGTACGAATGAAGCCGACTTTATTTTGCATAAATGCATATTTCGAGGGTTTTATCTTCAAATGCATATATATATATATATATATATATATATATATATATATATATATATTTCATTTTGCATAAGCCTATTTAAATTCATATATTAACATATTTACTTCTTTTCCCGATTTATTATCTAATTTCACAATTTTCTCTGTAATAATTTTTTTTTATTTTTTATTTTTTTAGTTGGTTGTTTAACGACGCTGTATCAACTACAAGGTTATTTAGCGTCGATGAGATTGGTGATAGCGAGATGATATTTGGCGAGATGAGGCCGAGGATTCGCCATAGATTACCTTGCATTCACATTACGGTTGCGGAAAACCTCGGAAAAAACCCAACCAGGTAATCAGCCCAAGCGGGGATCGAACCCGCACCCGAACCCAACTTCAGACCGGCAGGCAAGCGCCTTAACCTACTGAGCCACGCCGGTGGCTCTGTAATAAAATTAAGAATAACTTCCAAGAAATATAAAACCAATGTTGAGGACTTAAAATTTTATAGAACAACCCAGTAACACAGAATTTTCCGGAAATGATTAAAGAATGGTAGTACAGCATTACAGAAACATGATCGAAGTTTCTATTTAGATATTTCGATATTGTATTCGTATAGAAAGTTTCCGAAAGTCCTGTAAAATTCTAGAAATCACCAAAATGGAGGCCCGACTCTGTTAACTGGCTGAAGGATCCTGAGTCTCTAAGTCCAGTCCTGAGAAAACACACAACATCTACGATGAAGTTATGGCAATGAGTGGTGATGCAAAAAAATCCCATTTCTTGTACAATGTGACAGAATTTTTAAGACTGTATAGAAATGAAGAAATTATGAGCATTTAGAATTATATCTTACTTTAAAAAAACATAATTATATCGATGGCTAAGAAGTGATATCTCGTGTCTGTGAATTATCAGGTGAAGCAGAAAACTGTTTTAAAAACTAATTTCTCCTAATTTCTCTGAAGATAGACAAACTTTTCATACATGTTTCTGCTTTGCAAGATCTTCTACTCAAGAGCAAAAATATCAGTTAACTGTCCAATTTTGTGAACCTAATAATAACTTAGTTATTCTAAATAATAATAATAATAATAATAATAATAATAATAATAATAATAATAATAATAATAATAATGTAGTTAAACTAAATGAACATATTTGTAGATATGAGGTATCACTTCTTAGCCGTTGAAATATTTTATGTGTATTTGAAGTTCAAGTGATTATTCAATTCCAAACCAAGGGTCGTATTCATAGACATTCTTAGCGTGGGCTTCCAGCGGATGACCAGCGAACTAACGTTTTTCGTATTCAGAAACCAGTGTCAGCAATATAATATGATATGAAACCTGTACAAGTAACTAGTCGATAGGCGGGGCTAGTTTAGCACTCTCGTAGCGCGGGCTAGCGAAATGTCTATGAATAGAACCCTGAAACTAACACAACCTTAATTTAATCAACAGATTAAAACGATAACACTGATAATGTAGTAAGAACTTCACTACTTTACTTGCTAATATATTCTTAAGAGGGATTAAAAAGTGTTGAAAACGTTTCCTTCTTTGAAGTCGGAACGGTATCTAGACTACATCTCTGCAAGATTGAAAGACTTCCCAACAGGCGTGCCCTAGCAACCAAATGACATGGGAACTGCCTTTTGAAGCACCGTGCAAGATTTGTGGCGTGACCTTCTCTGATTTCGATTTAGATATTCCAAGCCAAAGTCACAGTGCAGGGAGACACTGTCCGAGGATGGGGGACATTTTATCTGTTTCATTTTAAGAAAATTTGCATTTAACGTGCTCCGAGTCGTCAAGTGAGAAACTTCTACTATGTAAGAGATTGGAGTACGCAGACATGGAGAAGAATTTTCGTATATTTGACAGAAACATCACTCAAGTAGGTGTTCAAGGGTGTGAAATAGAAAAAATCATTGTCGTCAGTTTGATGAAACCCGTTTTAAAATCGCGACTTTAAAATTAGAAATAGGCTTCTGACTTTGAAGTGTAATGTCTATATTAATAGAAAAAAAAAATGAAAGGAGACGAAGTTCAAGAAGTCTCCGCTAGATATTGCACACGTCAAAGTGTACACTTATTGAGCGTATTCCGAATCTCACCGAACAGGTGGACAACAATGACGTCACGCTGCAGCGAATTAGGAACAAAACTGCTGGAAGGATTGATGGCTGTCATGGCGACTGTATAAGTTGTTGTCTGTGCTACGCTAGCAAAATTTTACGAAATTTCTGTACTGCCATCTCGTTCAAAGAAATGAGAGCATAAACAATTTATTTCTTGAACCGTTAGTAATAATTGTCAGTTGACATGTTCTCTCATAAGCCATTAACAAATTGTTTTTACGTTGTGCTCATTACAAACAATACAGCAGAACACACCGCCATGACACAACAGTGCACATGCCATTCGTCTGCTAATTCCCGCCCTATACAAGAACCAATCAGATTCACTGATGGCGGCTAATGGAGACTGCCACCACCTCTGCAAGATGATGGCACCGGTGGAGCATCAGTGACGTCATCGTTGAAATTCGGAACACCGTGATGCCATCAGATTGCTCAGCGCTGAGATTCGGAATACGATCATTGCCATCTGTGGAAGCAGCTAATAGACTATACTTGCTAATGAATAGGCGTGAGCGTCAGATAAGAAGCAACTAATGTTGTCTACATACTGTATGACCGTAACTGCTGAGGAAACTAAACGTGAATCGTATGTCTCGTTTTATTAATAGCTTTCTGCCCAAGGGCAGGTCTTTCACTGCAAACTCAGCATTCTTCAATCTTCCCTATTTTCCCGCCTTCCTCTTATCCTTCGCATACGATCCATGTAAACTGGTATCTTAATGTTGTCTGTTATAACTCGTGCAAGGAACGATTACCGAAAAACAGTGGTGGCGTTGCTGTCTGTTTTGATGTGTGTATGTAGGCATGCCGAGGGAGCGAGAAGTATGGGCCGACGGAAGTACTGCCTCTTCCAAGGAGATGAACAGTTGGGGACATTGCCTGTGGAAATGAAGAGCGTAGCAAGAAAAAAATTCGAAGCGAATTAAACGCGCAACATTATGTTTGGGAATAAAATAATGATACTCTGCGAGGGGAACGCTCCATCACTACATAATAAAACTAACGCACTTGGAACAAGACACGTAATCCCATGCAGTGGAACTGAAACTAAAACAGTAACGTAATTATCACAATGCAAGATTGATTCTATCGATGTCGTTCCTCTTCCGACTGTACTGATGAATATCATTCAAGTTATCTCGTGACCTTTCCTGTCGCCCGCCCTTCCTTATCGAATTGTTTCGTTCACATTCCTATCGTCGGTAATCCCTTCTTGCGAGACTTGTATCTGATATCTTTTTAGGCAACGAACTTTTCTTCCATTCACTATTCCTTCTAGTGCATCCTTCAGTAGGCAGTTTCTTTTCAGACAGTGACCCAACCAATTCCCTTTTCTCTTCCTAATCAGCAGGGAGCGGGACTTGTTGTCCGATGGGAGAGAGGAAAATAGTTTTAGGTTAACTGTCTTCTAGAGTCCCTCTATCGTGTACAAAGAAGGCGGCGTGGGTCGTACTCCGTTGGACTACTGTGCCTTACTTGTTCTCTATTTACTTGCTTTCTGTTGCAATCTACGAGTAACTTTTTAAAAGTATTTATAGAACAATGAAGAACTTTTTAATTGATTATTTTACGACGCTTTATCAACTGCGACGAGTAACTTAAATCATGGACTATAGACCGTGGAATTCCGTATTAATTTCGAAAAAGAAATTGTGATTAAAATTTTATACTATGTATTTAGCGTTTTATCGCTAATTAGTTGTAATATAATATCAATAATTTCGTATAAATTGGAAAGAGATTTTTACGTGAAAAATAACCCTTTATTACGCATTGGACGTCAAAATAATGATAAGAAAGGTTTCATACATCAATTTATTCAACAGATGCACAAGAAACCCAGACACATTTCAATACAGCAGGTGTAAATTCAGGGTAATTCAACATGAGAGCTCGTAATCCTCAATAACGTCAACTTTAACATTGAAAGTGTTGGATGATTGTTTCAAAACTATTTCTTTCAAAGTGAGAATCAGTACTTTTTATATTCTTGAAGTAGCTCATTGTTTAACCTTAACTGTGAATGCATTAACATTATTAACATATTTATCTGTACGTTATTTGCTGGGTTGAATAAATCATTTAAATTTACAAACCTTGAATATGAATCATGTAACTCGTATTTTTCAATTTTCTGAATCGCTAGTTTACTGACATGCTTAAATAATTCTTATACTTCAGTCTTTAAGTCCAAACTGAAATGGTTAATAAATTTGTCTACCGACTCCCCTGCTTGAGGGTTAGCGCAACAGAACGTGAACGTTCGCAGCGTTGGCTCTTAGTGCCCCCGTCCCAAAATTCAATTCAATTCCAAAGATTTTCCTCTCAATGCAGGTGACCGAACTTATAAGCTAATTGCTGGCGATTCGCGATTTATGCATGGACGACATTTTAAATAAATGGAAAGTTTTAGTGAATCCAGGAATAAGAGTAGATAATAAAGTATATATAAATAATCTTTTGTTTGCAGATGATTTAATCATAATGCAGAAAAATTAAGATGACTTACAGAAATATTTACATGAATTAAATAAAATATGTAAATTATATGATCTAAAGATATCAGTAAAAAAAACAAAGACGATGGCATTTATAGGAAAATATCCAGTGAGATCCAAAATTATTTTAGAAAATCAAAGTATAGAACAGGTGTCTAGTTTCAAATATTTGGGCTGTGATATTAGTTACAATATGGAAAGAGATATTGATTCTAAAATAAATAAATTTCAGACGGTATGTGGAAAAATACAGAGAACGTTCAAAAATAAAGTTAGAAAAGAAACAAAGGTAAAAATGTATAAAGTTATGGCAATTCCCACAACATTGTATGGATGTGAAACTTGGGCTCCAACGAAAAAACAGAAAGATAGAATACAAACGGCGGAGATGAGGTTCCTCAGACAAGTTAAGGGAACTGGGTAGTGCTGCCTGTGCGATTAAAAATTTTCAGTACAAAAGTTCAGTTCAATATTTCTAGACTTTTAGTGCTCAGATTAAAATAACAATTATCATGTTCATGCAATCAATCATTCTGAATTCAGTGGTATGAAAGGAAAATTAATTGGTTTCGTATCCAAGTGCAAAAGAAAGGCCTTAACTGATAACCTGTTTTTCCAATTTGCTAAGTGTACATCCAGCGAATAGGGATTATAAAGAATGGACACTGAGTGAATTTTCCTGTGTTTTGTTTCTCTGTGCGCCAGCGGTTAGTTCCACTTTTAAGCGCTAGAGGTTAGTGTAATCGAGCATACGCTAAGATGATAATTGAAAACAGAGTTGAGACACAGGATCCAAACATCGCCAACCTTATTGCATAATCCAGTAACGCTTTGCTTCAAATAAATTCAAGTTAACGGCTTTTCCTTATTTCTCAGTGACAAACTAGTTGTAATAATAATATTTTATATTTCAGATATCATAAATTATATTATAAAATAATATAATACATTATAAATTTAAGTATCGAATTCGTTTAATATTTTTATATAATATAATATAGGTATATGGTTTTACTTCTCGTAAGAGTTTTGTTTTTCCATTTTCAGCGCTATCAAATCATTACATATTTTAATTGTTGTTGGGGTCAACGTCTCAACTCTCATTATAAAGGAACTCTAGAGTCTAGACATTACAGTTAATGACAGATTTATTATTTTATGGATCCAATTTATTTTATTTGAGTACATAATGTACCTAGATGCATTAATTATGTGTTATATTTCCGCTGTGTCGACTGCTAGCTGGTGTGATGTCAGCGCCAACTCTAGGGAGAAAGCAGAATCTGACGCTCTAGCTGGCTTGAAGGTCATTGAAATCGGTCCGGCTACATCAAAGGTACCGACGCGAAGTGTCCATTCTTTATAATCCCTATTCGCTGGTACATCATTCTTGAGGTGCACAGTATTTCCTACAATTTTCACTCATATACCTTGTATTTTTTAACATTACCTAGTAATGTATACAGTAAATTCTAAAGAAAAATTTAATTCAATATTTCACCCCTAGTGAAAGAGAAAAATATTGAACTTTCTTTAACATTCCTTGCAACTTTTTTCAATGCATATATATTTTTTTCTCGTGTTATGTGTGTGATATCCTTAAACCCGTATGTCTACTAAGTAGAATACAGGCTGCAAAAAAACATTGTAAAAATTTTATGTAAATTGATTAAGTAGTTTCAGAGAAAAATACACTTAAGTTTGAAAACTGCATTTTAAAAAAAAGAAGGATGTATGAATTACATGCACCGTCAAATTTAAAGACGCTATTTAAAGGGCCTATCTGCAGAACTACGTCCCACAATATTTATATTGCTTTAAAGAGCAAGTTTTGTACTTAAAAAAAACACAAAATAAAAAATCGGAGTTTTGACCCCTAATCACTACCTGGTTCCCTTAAAGGGTGTACAAAACTTGATAGAATTAGAAATGAGGATATAAGAGAAGAATTAAAAGTACAGCCTTTATTGGATCCAGTCACGAATTATAGACAAAAGTGGATTGAACTTATGAATGGAAAGAATAAGGAGAGATATCCATTGTTAGCAAGAAATTATCAAGCAAGAGGAAGACGTGACGTCGGGAGACCTAGAAAACATTGGGCTGATGAATTATGAAGTCGGAACGGGCAATTGCCTAATCCTTGGAGTGACGATGAGATGAAGTTGGTAGGCCTGTAATTTAACCACAAACTGATGACAGCAAACCTACAGCAGCGACCTGCTTCCGATACGGCTCGTTCCTTAGCAGCACAGTAAAGCTAATTTTAAGGCTTCTTGTTTGGATCAAGGCGCTCTTGGAGAAACGAATATTGGTTGTTCGGAAAGCGGTTAGCGTCACCAGATTCAGGCGTCGAAGGGATCACTGCAGCCAGAATTAGACACTGCTGTCTCCTTGCTTTGAATTCAGGAATGGCGCGCACTCTTCTCCAGACCTCTTCAATCAGCTTGCTGAAGGAGTCAGCGGACGTGAAGAGAAATTTTATTAGCCACTTACATCGCCTTATCCGCTTTGCTTCGCCGTTGTTTGGACTTGACTCTCCTACTAACTACATTCCGCAAATTATGAAAAAGTAGACAGGTAGCCTATACTGACAGGTCGGTTTCAGAACTATGCTGGGTTGGGTGTAATTATTATAGTTACATCTTTCCTTACGGGCTTTCAACGCGAGATCTGGACTATACGAAGCTCTAGATAAATCAAAACGTCTAGTGAGATTATTGTTGATAAATCAGAATGTTCGCTTCCCGCATCCTCGTTGCTCCGATATGAACACTTGATTCTTTGATAATACCAAAGCGTCGCTAGATCGTTTCTTTTATCGTTTATCGTTGCTCCAACGTGTACATACCCTTAGACATCAACTTGCAGCAGGAGGTGGGGGGAAGGATTCAGGTGGTGGCAGTGGCGTCCGTTCACTTGTTCAGCCCTTTTAATCAGTCTCTAATAGTTATAATGAAATAAACACGGAAGAAGCACGTACTTAATTTATTTTAAGGGGAACTGTGTAATAAGTAAATCATTTTTCAGTTTAAGACAAGAAACAAGTTCTATTTTTTCGTTATGTATTGTAACAGTTTTGAAAATAAATAGTTTTTTTCAACAGTAATCTCACTAGACGTTTTGATTTATCTAGAGAAAATCAAAACTCGAGTGGGATTTAATTGACTATTACACGATTAGAATAAAGTATATAAAGATTAGAAGTAACGAAGTACTCCAATACAATAAAATATTAATTGACTTACGAAAATACAACTGTCTTCTAATGTATTATTGTACCATCTCAACATTACAAATATTACGCTAGATGCATGCTAGATGGCAGTAGTGTCTTTATACAGACACTGTAATGATTACTATTCAATAAATCTTAATATTAAACAATCTCTGATACGTGACTATCCATAATATCATATAGCAGAAGTTCTTTTTATCCTCTCAGAGCAGAAGCTATAACATAACCTAACTAATATACACAAGTGTTAGAAAAGTTTTAATTAACGACGATGACATAAAAAATAAACATGAATAATTTTAAAAGGAATAATTATTGAATGTACAATTTTCAAATTTGAATGTGGTTGGTGGTTCAATTGATGTTATATTGGACGTGTGCGTAATAGAAGTGGAACTCGTTGATTTAGGCCTACATGGTGTATTCAACTTATTCAGGATTTCAGAATGGTGCTCTTCATTTATTTGTAAATCGGATTTCAGAAGATGCATAGGTATGATCAGTGATTTTTATTAATTCTTGTTCTTGAATGCCAATGCGAGTCATATTTGAAACTGCTGTGCAACGACTGGAGTGATTTGTAATTTTATATATATATATTTTTGACGTCCAGACCAGCGCAGTTTCAAATGTTGGCAAACAAAGAAACAAATGCTAGGGACGTGATAAAATTAAACAAATGCTAGGGACGCGATAAAATTAAACAAATGCTAGGGACGCGATAAAATTGTGCGATAAGCAGCCATGATTGGCTGAAATACGTCCTTTCGTAACGTTTTATAGGTCAAAAGTAGTATGACGTAGTAAGAGTGTAATAGTCATGTTAAAGTAATTGAGAATTTACACACCTGTAATGCATTTTCACTGTTACAAAATATTAAACAAATCGAATCCATTAGTAATATTTAAATGATGTCATCCTATTCCTTTGTTCAAGTATTGTCAATAAAATAAAATTAAATATCCATTTTTTTCCGACGCTATATATCACAATACCAATTATTTGTTATTTTGTATAACATATGGAATATATTATCGTTTCTGTTACATGACTGAAGTAAGCCTAAATTATTTTATTAAAATGTAAATAACAAATTTTAAAAATTATTTTATAGCTGATCATTAGCATTGGTTTTCCTGGACTTTTAAAACACTTTTCAATTTAAGACAACAAACAAGTTGTACTTTTTCGTTATGAATTGTAACGGTTTTGAAAGTAAATAGTTTTCTTTCATATTAAAGTAATTGAGAACTTACAGACCTACAACGCATTTTCACTCTTACAAAATATTAAACAAATCGTATCCATTACTAATATTTAAATCTTGTCATCCTATTCCTTTGTTAAAGTGTCGTCTATGAAATGAAATTAATTATCCATTTTGTATCTGACACTATATATCACAAAACCAATTATTTCTCATTATGTATACCTTATGAAACATATTATCTTTTCTGTTACTAGACTGAAGTAAATTATTTTTATTACAATGTAAATAACAAATGATAAAAATTATTTTCGCTGTTCATTAGCATTTATTTTCCTGGTTTATGTTAGGTGTCAATGCTCGTGTAGAACACATTCGAAGAAGACATTGTACATTATGGTCAGAAAGTTGACTTCTGTGATGGGATGCGTTGGCTTGGCTCGACACATTGCACACTACTAACTCCTCAGTTAGCGTCTCGGCGCTCCGAAATACTGGTTGTTCAGTTCAAAATGTGTCTTGGCTCGCAGTATGCCGTCATGTGGCTAGTTGATGAGCCTAGAGAATTAAATCTTCCTACACTTCCGCAGCTCAGGTGTATAACCTAAGAGGCAGAGAAGTTGGCTAGTAAGTACGGCGTTCATTCTGAAGAGTACGTGCCGATACGTACGGTAACGCCGGTAGTGGCAGGAATGTGAACTGTTTGGAAATACGTACTGTCGGGATATGGGGAGAGGGTTAAGACGATTACTTACGCATTTGTTGACATTAACTTCGACGGTCAACATGGACACGGAGCATTTGATTTGTGTTGTGGAATGTTACCGTACGCAACCGATGATAAATACCCTGCGTACGACTTGCCGGCGCAAAACACAGTTCGAAAGAGGTTATGGTAGCACACAGACCGTACAGACCGCCATCTGTTGCTGCGACGTTCAAGTTATACCATACACGTTCTCAAGTTCAGATTGAAGAACGCCTTAAATAATAGGCAACTTCTCTAACATATAAACTGAAACTCGCTTCAAATCGGTGACCTAACAACAGTGACGTCATGACACACTTTGAAATGAACACCCAGTAGTATGCAGGCCAGTTGGCGATGACTGGTCTAAACACTTGACATCCGAGAAATCTGAACACAACTTCTGACGCAGAATGTTAAAAATCAGGTGGAAAGACAATTTGTCAAATATTGAAATTTTAAATGAGTAAACGAAAATATTATATTATAGTTAATATATTGGAAGGTAAAATAATTGGCAAGAGAAGAAGATAAGACCGGGAAGAAAATACATCACCGAGATTCTCGGTAGAATAGAATGCAATAACTATGTAAAATTTAAAACAACAGCGGAGAGAACAGAAACATTTTAGGAGCAACAAGGCGAAGCAATTAGAATTGATTGAACACTGATGCAAATGAATGATCTTTATGGAGTTATGAATGAATGACGATGGGGCAAAGCGATTAGTCTCTAATACAGTTCGAATTTCGAATGGTGCAGTTTTGTGTGATTAACAGACCAGTGCGTGTAATGGAATACCTATGGAGTGCAAATGTTTAACTGGGCCAGTGTTGACATCGAGTTGAGGGACTCTTCGCTTTAGCAAACAAGAGCGGTTACGAACACCGCAAGTCAACAATTCCAGCCCATTCTTGCTCACACTTAACCTTTACATGGTCCGTCCAAAGATATCTTCTGTTATTTAGTTTTGATTATAATTTTCTACTGGGATTTCCATCATAATTAAAACAAAACACATGCTAATGTATTTTATCTATTATTTTGCCTATAAACTAGCAGAGCACAATATGGCACCACCGTGACGTGTAGTTAGAATATATATTATTATTATAATGTACCGAAGTACATATGATATTTCCATGCAGATATTCTGCGTCATCATACGATGAAAGAGTAATGGAATGGAGAAAATTCTCTCCGGCGCCGGGATTTGAACCCGGGTTTTCAGCTCTACGTGCTGACGCTTTATCCACTAAGCCACACTGGATTCCACCCCGGCGTCGGAAGAATCGTCTCAGAGGGCGGCCACTAGAGGGAACCCAAGAGTTGGAACTTAAAACTGTTTAAGCGTTGTATATAGAGAACAAAATGACCACTCCTCTAACAGCTGTTCGTATCGGTTGTCACTTTTATGATGATGGTTGTCTTGTAATCACAGAAGAACAAACCAAAGAGCACAGAATAAGTAGAATAATATTGCTGTAGCTGTACACTTTGACCAAAATATAGCGTGGTAATCGATCAGGCCCAGTTGTACTATCGATACTTAGCGCGGTACACTAGCATGTACTATTGAATGCAACAGAGAACCTCAAATAGGCTATTCCTAATGAATTAATGACGAAACTATGACGTAGCTGTATAGCAGTTGTACTTTGTATCAGACAGTTAAACTTCTGTATAAGAGTTTTTATTAGTGAGACCGTATATGTAGGGTACAACCGACCAATCAAAAGGTTATTGTACAGGAACATCATTTTATTTTTACTAACAATATCTTGGAGCAACAGTAACAAATATAAATGACACTCGGGAGGAAATTAAATGCAGAATAAATATGGGAAATGCGTGTTATTATTCGGTTGAGAAGCTTTTATCATCCAGTCTGCTGTCCAAAAATCTGAAAGTTAGAATTTATAAAACAATTATATTACCGGTTGTTCTGTATGGTTGTGAAACTTGGACTCTCACTCTGAGAGAGGAACAGAGATTAAGGGTGTTTGAGAATAAGGTGCTTAGGAAAATATTTGGGGCTAAGCGGGATGAAGTTACAGGAGAATGGAGAAAGTTACACAACACAGAACGGCACGCATTGTATTCTTCACCTGTCATAATTAGGAACATTAAATCCAGACGTTTGCGATGGGCAGGGCATGTAGCACGTATGGGCGAATCCAGAAATGCATATAGAGTGTTAGTTGGGAGACCGGAGGGAAAAAGACCTTTAGGGAGGCCGAGACGTAGATGGGAGGATAATATTAAAATGGATTTGAGGGTGGTGGGGTATGATGATAGAGACTGGATTAATCTTGCACAGGATAGGGACCGCTGGCGGGCTTATGTGAGGGCGGCAATGAACTTTCGGGTTCCTTAAAAGCCGTTTGTAAGTTGTAAGTAACGTTTTTAATATTAACCTGTCTATACCTTTAGACAACCGGAAACACAGTTTGCTATCCCCTTGTAGTTCGATGATACTGGCGTAAAACACAAACAAATCACTCTAGTAGGTATAGGAAGGAAGAAATGTAGTTCATCCATTTACGTAAACTTGGAAATATCGCGATTTTTAGTTTGATAATTTTCATTAGGTTTTTGTTTAATCAAAGTACAGTACTGTATTAAGAATAAGTGTTTTTACTCACGAACCTAGTTATCCATGCGAACGTATTCATTATGCAGTGTATATTATACTGTCTACAGAACATTACCGTAAAATATAGAGAAAGATGTTAAATTGAAAAATAATCATAATATGAATATTTAAACACAATTTTGAAAATGGTGGCCGTTCATTTCGATACAGGCTTCAGTTCTTTTTTGCATATTATCGCACTATAGACTATTGCATCTAATTCCAATTGCCAGTTTCGTCCTTCGTACTAGTAACTCATGTTGAAATAATTCTGTACCTATTCTACGTACTGTAAATTCAATCTTCACTTCTGCCCGACCGGAAAATATAAAATTACTCAGACATGCTATCTACTGTCCGTCCAAATGGTTATGCCGCAGGATCGTAGAAAGCGAGGAAATCACGTGACAGTTAATTATTTAACGATGCCCTTTTATTTAAGTTAAATTAAACAGCTGTATAATATTATGTAGACGTCCAATTCCTAACAGAACTTAATGTTTTCAGAAAAGAGCTAAGACAGCCCAGATTTTACAGAGGAGCGAGCAGAAGCAGGTGGGGGAAATCGGAATGCGACGTAGGCAAAAGGACAGTACCTGTGCGAAAATATGATTCAATATTGAAAGCTCTTTCGTCACTGGAAAACGCGAATATATTTCTGGAACGTACTGTACTCACTAACTCAGTATTGCTTACTATCTGCGGTCTTGGTTCTGTGTGGAGTTGGAACTTCATTAGTAGAAGGGGTGGGAGTGAAGTACATTCAAAAACTCAGGTACAATAAAAATTGAAGTAAAACTAAAATGATGTCCCTGTATAATGTTCCTTTTCCTGAGTTCATTTATTGCTCTGCATTTTTTTTTAATAAATACTTTTCTGACGTTGAATTTGTTTGAAATCACACATACAACTGATGAACCTACAGCTTCATTTCAAATTGTTTGTTCTTCTGATCTTCCTTCCTGTATTCACTGATTATAATAATTTTCTCTTTCACTATTTTTATTAATTTCAACGCCCAAATACATAACTAATAACAATATTTCATATAACTCTTACCTTCCTACAAAATCAAATATATAGTTTCTTCTCCAGAAATAATATAAAATATATTTGTCCAAATTTATTTTTGATGCCCATTTGTTTTACTCCTCTAATAATAATAATAATAATAATAATAATAATAATAATAATACCAACTCACAATGATAACTTTAGGCAGCTCATTAAAAATGTAGGTCGCTACTTTGATATGTAACTGATTCTCCTATGTAATAAATGAATACATGAAGTTAGGTGCAAAGAGTGTACGGTCTGCAGTGAGTTAAATCCCGATAATTCTCCTCTGCAAATTGTAATTTCCTGTCATGTGTTATGAAAGCTATTTTTTATGCATAAATGTTACCAACTACAGGGACATCATTTTATTTTTACTAGCATTTTAATATTAACTTGGCTATACCTTTGGATTAATAATTGAGAACCGAAAACACCATTTTCTACCTCCTTCCACGACTGGAGTTCGATGATACTGGCGTAAAATACAAACAAATCACTTTACTAGGTACAGGAGGGAAGAAAAGTAGTTCATCCATTTACGTAAAGTAGGAAATATCGCGATTTTGAGTGTGATAATTTTCATTAGGTTTTGTGTAATCAAAATACAGTACAGTATTAACAATAAGAGTTTTTACTCACGAACTGAGTTATCCATGCGAACGTATTCATTATGCAGTGTATATTATACTGTCTACAGCACATTAGCGTACAATATAGAGAAAGAAGTTAAATTAAAAATAATCATAATATGGATATTTAAACACATTTTTGAAAATGGTGGCCGTTTATTTCGATACAGGCTTCAGTTCTTTTGTGCATATTATCGCACTATAGACTATTGTACCTAATTCCAATTACCAGTTTCGTCGTTCGTATTAGTAACTCATGTTGAAATAATTCTGTACCTACTTTATAAAAGAGTACCTTACGTACTGTAAATTCAATCTTCACTTAGAAAGGGGGCGCATCACGTGATAGTTAATTACTTTTATTTAAGTTATTTTAAACAGTTGGATAATATTACGTAGACGTCCAATTAATTCCTAACAGAAATTAATGTTTTCAGAAAAGAGCTAAGAAAGCCCAGCCACTAGTCTTTACAGTGGAGCGAGCAGAAGGAGGTGGAGGAAATCGGGATGCGACGTAGGGAAACGGACGACAGTACCTGTGCGAAAATATGATTCAATATTGGAAGTTTTCACCACTGGAAAACGCGAATATATTTCTGATACGGACTCTAATCACTAACTCAGTACTGCGGCCTTGGTTCTGTGTGGAGGACACTTGGAACTTCGTTAGTAGAAGGGGTGGGAGTGAAGTACAATCGAAAACTCAGGTACAATAAAAGTTGAAGTACAAATAAAATGATGTCCCTGTACTACAGAACGATAAAATTGAATAAACGTCTTACTTGTTATTGTAATATATCGTTACGGAAAGTAAGAAAGTCTGAGAAGTTTGTTCGAACAGTCTTAAAGCTATATTTGTGGCAAAGCATGGTCGTGAGAGTCATGTACAGTACATTTTGCTTCATGGAATTGAATTTGCCAGCACAGTAGGAAGTTAGATGCAAATCACTGGTGTACAGAGTTCCAAATTAAATTTTAAGGTAAATTACCACATACTCACAAACTAATAAGTCAATTCACAACTGTAATACCCCCCTACCACCGATGTTCTGTCCACTAGCAGACTCGTAACTCTGTACAAGTTATGAGGGGTACATTGTAGCCCGTCAGCCTTTGCGCTAGAGCTGTAGTGCAAGAAGAATAACGTCCGGCTGTTATTCAGAGCGCTGTGTTTACGTAATCAGAGCAGGTACCTTACATTCAGTACATCCAGTGGACGCTTTCACTGCATACAAGTAGGACTATATTAGTGCTGGAGTTCAAACCAGTAATGAATTCAGGAGATGGCTCGGGGAGGAATTTCTTCCCCCGGTTTTCTGGACGTTAATCCGAGAGATTTCAGACTTTTTTTTTAACTAAAACTATAATTTATACCAGCGGAAGACAGTTTCAGGCTGTGTGACGTTCGTGGAGGAAGAGGACATCCCTCATTTCGTGTGACGTCAAGTGAGAACATCGTAATGCAAAGTTGCCTACATAAACGGCGTTTCTTTGAGTTACGAGAAGAAATAGTATTATCCATGTCTAGTCTAAATCAGCCTGTGTCGGAGTTGCAAGAAAAAACCTGAATTTGTGACTTGGCTTTCCATGCGGATTTAACAGATCACTTAAACGATTTAAATACCTCACTTCAAGGCAAGGGTCTCATCGTAACAGATATATACTATAAAGTTGAAGCGTTAAAATTGTCATTGGCTCTATGGATAAATCAACTGCTAGCTGGAAACTGTGCATTTTTCAAAGTTATCGCAAGTGCGTGATCCGGACATTAGTCTCTCTGAAGAATATGTGCAAATTCTACAAGATCTTCTTCGCCAGTTGAGTCAAACTTTCAAGATGTAGAACAGTTTCTACAGGGACATCATTTTATTTTTACTTCAATTTTTATTGTACCTGAGTTTTTGAATGTACTTCACTCCCACCCCTTCTACTAAGGAAGTTTCAACTCCACACAGAACCAAGACCGCAGATAGTAAGCAGTGCTGAGTTACTGGGTATAGTACGTTCTAGAAATATGTTCGCGTTTTCCAGTGACGAAAGAGCTTTCAATATTTAATCATATTTTCGCACAGGTACTGTCCGTTTGCCTACGTCGCATCCCGATTTCCCCCACCTGCTTCTGCTCGCCCCTCTGTAATAGCTGGGCTGTCTTAGCTCTTTTCTGAAAACATTAATTTCTGTTAGGAATTGGACGTTTACGTAATATTATACAGCTGTTTAATTTAACTTAAATAAAAGGGCCTCGTTAAGTAATTAACTGCCACGTGATTTCCTCCCTTTCTACAATCCTGCGGCATAACCACTTGGACGGACAGTAGATAGCATGTCTATGTAATTTTATATTTTCGGGTCGGGCAGAAGTGAAGATTGAATTCACAGTACGTAGAGTAGGTACAGAATTATTTCAACATGAGTTACTAGTACGAAGGACGAAACTGGCAATTGGAATTAGATGCAATAGTCTATAGTGCGATAATATGCACAAAAGAACTGAAGCCTGTATCGAAATGAACGGCCACCATTTTCAAAATTGTGTTTAAATATTCATATTATGATTATTTTTCAATTTAACTTCTTTCTCTATATTGTACGCTAATGTGCTGTAGACAGTATAATATACACTGCATAATGAATACGTTCGCATAGATAACTCAGTTCGTGAGTAAAAACACTTATTGTTAATACTGTACTGTATTTTGATTAAACAAAACCTAATGAAAATTATCACACTCAAAATCGCGACATTTCCTACTTTATGTAAATGGATGAACTACATTTCTTCCCTCCTGTACCTAGTAAAGTGATTTGTTTGTATATTACGCCAGTATCATCGAACCCCAGTCTTGGAGGGGGGAGCAAGCGGTGTTTCCGGTTCTCTAAAGGTATAGACAGGTTAAAATTAAAAATGTTAGTAAAAATAAAATGATGTCCCTGTACTATATTTCAGCTCTTTGCAACCCCTTATTCCCCAGATGTCAAAGATGTTCCGAGCAAGTACCAATTGGAACTGTTAAATTTACAATGTGACGATTTGTTGAAGGACAAATATAAACACAACAAGGACTTGGTTGACTTTAACAGGAATTTCTACCAAGCCAGATTCCCGAGATTGTATGCATTTGCTGCACAGGTATTATGTATGTTTGGTTCGTATGGTTGTATGCGAACAATTTTTTTCTGTTATGAAACTTGCTAAACCTAAATCAAGAAGTACCTTGTCAGATCACAACCTAACATGTAGTCTTAATTATATATTGCTCAGTCATTATGTCCCAATATTGATAAATTAATTAAAGAAAAAAGAAACAAAAAATGCAGAAAAATGTCAACATAAGTGATCGTTCTGTGCCTTCTTCCAAATTACAGAATAAAGAAAATGTAGTTTGTATGTACTGGGTATTCAGTTCAAAGTGTGTCATGGCTCGCTGTATGCCGTCACGTGGCTAGTCAATGATCCTAGAAAATTCAATCTTCCTACACTTCCGCAGAGGCGTATTACTTATCTGCCAGAGAAGTTGCCTAGCAAGTACGGCGTTCATTCAGAAGAGTACTTACCGATACGTATGGTAACGCCGGTAGTGGCAGGAATGTGTACTGTTTCGAAACATCTACTGAGGTGAGTTTTTTCTACCTGTCGGGATATGAGGAGAGGGTTAAGACGATTACTTATGTATTTGTTGACATTAACTTCGACGGTCAACATGGACACGGAGCATTTGATTTGTATTGTGGAATGTTGCCGTACGCAACCGATGATAACAAATACCCTGCGTACGACTTGGCCGCGCAAAACACAGTTCGAAAGAGGTTATGGTAGCACACAGACCGTACAGACCGCCATCTGTTGCTATGACGTTTAAGTTATACTGTACACGCAGGACCTCCTGCGTAGGAGGTTCTGGTACACGTTCTCAAGTTGAGATTGAACGCCTTGATTAATAGGCAACTTCTCTGACATAAAAGCTGAAACTCGCTTCAAAGCGCTGACTCATCAACAGTGACGTCACGACACACTTTGAAATGAACACCCAGTATTGTTTCATAAAATACAGCAAAGGTTTAATTATTTCTAATTACTTTTAAACACGTTGTGTAATTGCAGTCCTTATAAATAAAGGATATCTTGACGTACAAATGAACGTGCATAATAAAAACTTGTATTATTTTACTATATATTTGTTTCGCCAAATTAACTGAAATGAAATATTACGTGACTGTTAGATACAGGAAAGTGTCCAGCATATGAGACTGTCTTTGCTATAGATTGATTATCGCATAATAGAGCAGAAATTGAATTATTTATAATCAGAACACAAGATGTGCAATTGAGTTAACATTACCATTGGGATATCCAGGCATTAAACTGTGTTATGAACGCAGATCACTTTTATTTATCGCCTAAATCACTGCTACCTGTACGCCAAATACCCTCTCCACCTCCCTGCAAACTGCTGTCCACATTTCACAGACCCTGCACAGACGTCGAATGCGAGACGGCAGAGCGGAGAGAGGTGACGTCACAATGCTGTATCCTGTCCTGGTCTGGTTTATACAATATTATATTTCAATTTGATATGAATGTCAGCAACTAAAATAAGTTATATTATGTAGATTTTCTAATTCCTTTCGGTCTCCAATCGGATCAAAAACCCTGATAGAACTGATATTTATGATGAATTTCGATGAAGTCCAGAGGGCCTAATTCACTCTCCTCACCTCCAAGCTGAGGCCCCCTGGGATCTTCCAAGATGCGAAAGAGAGAGTGGTATGTGAAAAGCAACGGGAAGCTACCGCATTTATCTTTCCTTCCAAAAAAAAAAAAAAAAAAACTGTAACGACATTGTGGATCATACGCGGAGACAAAGAGGAAGGGAGAAAATAGGAAAGATTGGAGAATTCTGGGTTTGCAGTGAAGGACCTGCCCTTGGGCATAAGATAATGAATGAATCAATTAATTAATGTCTCCAGAAATATTAGTGGTCTGTCGGCCAAATTTGATTGTTTTAAATTGAAGAGTCCACTGCAAGAGTGATGGATGTCACTTTCTTGTCGAAAATGAACCAAGACAGTCAATGCATAGCTTAAGACATATAGAATGTACATAGAGAGTTATATGGCATTAACACTGATAGTCATTCAATTCAATTAGTCGACCTGGTTGGCAAGTTGGTATAGCGCTGGCCTTCTATGCCCACGGTTGAGGGTTCGATCCCGGGCCAGGTCGATGGCATTTAAGTGTGCTTAAATGCGACAGGCTCATGTCAGTAGATTTACTGGCATGTAAAAGAATTCCTGCGGGACAAAATTCCGGCACATCCGGCGACGCTGATATAACCTCTGCAGTTGCGAGCGTCGTTAAATAAAATATAACATTCAATTCAATTCAATTTATTTGGCCATTAGACATACAGTTTTAGGCTTCGTCAGAATACATTGAAAAACATGTAAATACATTAAAAAAAACACTAATAAAAGAAACAGTAAAATTTAAATAATACAATGAAGACATGAAATAATTTGAACATTTTAAATTAAAGAAAACTAACTAAATTGCAATTAAACTTATTTATTAAAATACAATTTCATACAAATTTGTGCTGAAAAACTCAGCAACAGAATAAAAAGGATTATTTAATAACCAATTGTAAAATCTAGTTTTGAAGCTATTGATTGGTAATTTATAATATTGACTTGGGAGCTTATTATATAATTTCATCCCCATAATTAAAAAGTTTGTGTTGCTCTTGTGTAATCTACAATATGGAATATTAATTTGTTCACTATTTCTAATTTCATGATCATGTATATTGACCACTAATGAGTAATTGTCGATATTTTGTCGAGTGTAAAGTACTAGATCATATATATACAAATTTATGATTGTTAAAATCCGTGATTGTCTGAAAAGTGGCCGACAATGTTCCAGATAGTTTGATTTACAAAAAATTCTAATGGCTTTCTTTTGTAAAATCAAGTCGCTTCTAATTTTGGTTCCATTTCCGAGAAAATTAGGGCATATCGGATTATCGACTGAAAGAAAGAAAAATAGGCACATCTTAAATTATTTTGAGAAACGCAAGTCGTTAATTTCTTTAACAAATATAAAACTCTTGATAGCTTTGTGCATATATATTCGATGTGCTTATCCCATTTTAAACTGGAGTCTATAAAAAGTCCTAGAAATTTTGTGTAGTTGAGTCTGTTGTCCTTATTTATTAGATAATTTAGGCTGAAAGTTATGTTGATAGTTTTTTCTTGATTAAGCAAGAAACCATTAGATTCAAACCATCAAGCCATCTGTGATAGAGTGTCATTGTTGAGAGCATGTAATTGATTTAGAGCAGAGGAAGAACATAGGAAAGTAGTGTCATCTGCATACATAATTGTTATTGCTTTAATGAATTCTGGAAGGTCATTTATTGCTATTAAAAATAATAGAGGATCAATTATTGAGCCTTGTGGAACCCCATAATGTGTAGTGGTGAGACTTGACCAATTTTCACCTATAGCAACTAATTGACTTCTGCCATGAAGATAGGTTCTAAAAATATTTAGTGTGTTCCCTCGAATACCATAAAATTCTAATTTTTATAAAATTAAATTATGATCAACACAAGTAATGTCCAGTAATGATCGGAAAATCACAGTTAAGCTTTGAGCGCTAAACATTTCAAACTTTCAATTGCTTCTCCTGCAAAATGTATTCCAAATGACATCCGTCATTCTTGCAGTGGACTCTTCAATTTGAATCATCTGAATTATCATTCTTGTTTGGCGAAATCAGCATTTAATTCTATTGATCCATTTAACAGAAACTAACACTTCATAAGGGCTACCTTGTGCGTGTTTCTGTGTGCAAAATAATTACCAGTGTCATAATATAGCCTAGTTAAAATAAATTTTCTCTTATCTCTGCTTTGAAATATGGTGGGTGCAAGAAGATTCCTTGCGATCAGATATGGCTGAGCTAGAGGGTTGCTGCGCGGAATGTATTGGGGCTGTTACATGGAGAATTATTTGCTCCTGACCGCGCAGAATCTCTCGATCACCTGAGGAATTCGATGCCAGACGTGAACAGTCCAGCCAGGGGCACGTTCGGAAAACAATCAATCAGGCGGTGGGACGACCCGATATCTCTTCAATCCGGAGCTTATTTCCGGAGGAGCGAAGGCTCGGATCTTCTGCCAGACCTCGGGGGTTCTTTCTTGCGCTGCTTGTTTTTTTTCCACGTAACAAATGATTTGGGTTGCGTTTAGGTGCAGTTTTCGAAACGTGTAAATGTGACATGTGGGGACAGGGAGGTAAAACTTATCGCGGCACAAATAGATCTGTACGGATCTGGTCGCTTTTACTTTAGATTTAAACTCTCGGATGTTGGGTTGCAAGAAAGCATTTATAGGTTCGTTAAACGCTATTGGTCCTATAACTGTCCATTTAGCGTCAGTAATGCTGGGTTGCAAGAAAACCTGTTCTATAAATTGCTATTCTCTCGTTAAGTAACGGGCCTTTAAACTACTCCAGTCTTTAAAGTATAGGTCGTTGCAAATGTGATATTTAACGATCTGTTAGCTATTCCATCTTTAAACGGAAAAGATTCAAAACGACAGAGCCATCGTAGCCGACGCAAATAATTCCCATATTATACGTGCGTGTCGCTATGGTCATATTGTGTTTTTGGATAGTCATTGTTTTCAAACTTTGCATGTAACAAGCATCAAATATTGCCCCAGGCCAACATGTAACGATTCTTGGTACAGATTGATAGAGAAGTAACCCTTCTTGTTTCGGCACATCTCATTCAAGTGTCTACTGAGGCTTTGAATTTTCATATGGCTACAGTCTATGCACCAATAACGTTGGGAAAATTTAGAAGAAATACTGTTTTACTGTTTGTACAGAATTTCCTTGAGGCATAGTAATGTATTGTTCTCTCATTCTTGCAATGCAGTCACACCTTATTATTCTACACGCTGTAGATTTATAAACACGAATATGATCCACTATCGCATTCTGAAACGCTCCTATTGCGTAATAGCGCAAGGCAATCAACAGCTGTTACTTGCTGATGCTGTCTTACTGCGTGCGATTTGTTTTCCAATATGATGTCCTATTTCGTGCAAGTGAGCCATGAATGTGTCTTTTCATAATATAAATCTAACCTTAAAACCAATATTATCATATTCTTCTAGAGGATTCGATCATCTCTCAGTATGCTTGGTCCAAGTAGATGTTGTACCATATCAAACATAACCTCTACGTCAGACGATTCTATAATAATACCGGTAATAAAATTGTTTTATTCACAAAACTTTTCCTATACACTCATGAATCTCGAGTTCATTGTGATATGTATATTACATTTTATTTACCTGTTTCTGATAACCTATCCAAGAAATTACTTAATACTGTCAGATACAAAAACAAGAAATATACGTACAATATGGCGGCTAACGGTTCGTTAACAGTTTACAGCCCCGATTTTGGACCTATAGTTTACAGAGTGCTTTAACGAACCAATAGCTTTAAAGGTCGTTCTTGCAACGCTTACTGACGCTAAATGAACAGTTGCAGGACCAATAGCATTTAACGAACCTATAAATGCTTTCTTGCAACCCAGCATAAGTGTTGCAAGAACGATCTTTAAAGGTATTGGTTCGTTAAAGCACTCTGTAAACTATAGGTCGAAAATCGGGGCTGTAAACTGTTAACGAATCGTTAGCCGCCATATTGTACGTTATTTTTGGTTTTTGTATCTGACAGTATTAACTAATTTCGTGGATATGTTATCATCAGAAACAGGTAAGTAAAATATAATATACATATCACAATGAACTCGAGATTCATGCGTGTATAGGAAAAGTTTTGTGAATAAAACAATTTTATTACCGGTATTATTATAGAATCGTCTGACGTAGAGGTTATGTTTGATATGGTACAACATCTATCAAGACCAAGAATGCTGAGAGACGATCGAATCCTCTAGAAGAATATGATAATATTGATTTTAAGGTTAGATTTAGATTATCAAAAGACACATTCTGGCTCTCTTGCATGAAATAGGGCATCATATTGGAAAACAAATAGTACGCAGTACGACAGTATCAGCAAGTAACAGCTGTTGATTTCCTTGCGCTATTACGCAATAGGAGCGTTTCAGAATGTGATAGTGGATCATATTCGTGTTTATAAATCTACAGCGTGTAGAATAATAAGGTGTGACTGTATTGCAAGAATGAGAGAACAATACATTACTATGCTTCAAGGAAATTCTAAAACAGGATTTCTTCTCAATTTGCAATTTTCCCAACGTTATTGGTGCATAGACTGTAGCCATAATTATGAAAATTCAAAGCCCCAGTAGACACTTGAATGAGATGTACCGAAACAAGAAGGGTTACTTCTCTATCAATCTGTACAAAGAATCGTTGCATGTTGGCCTCGGTCAGTATTTGATGCCTGTCTTCTACGTGCGAAGTTTGAAAACAATGACTATCCAAAAACACAATATGACCATAGCGACACGCACATATACTAAGGGAATTATTTGCGCCGGCTACGATGGCTCTGTCGTTTTGAATCTTTTCCGTTTAAAGATGTAATGACTAACAGATCGTTAAATATCACATTTGCAACGACCTATACTTTAAAGACTGGAATAGTTTAAAGGCCCGTTACTTAACGAGAGAATAGCAATTTATAGAACAGGTTTCTTGCAACCCAGCAGGAATCTGGTTGGGACTTAGGAAGTTTCTGAGAGCTACAGTAACGAGGGTCTCTAGTTTTGTATATCTGGGCTCACTAATCAATGACACCAATGATATTAGCGAAGAAATTGATAGAAGAATTCAAAGTGCTAATAAAGAATATTTTGGATTATTGAGGCACTTTAAGTCAAGACTCCTTACAAGGGAAACAAAATGCAATATTTATAATGTTCTGGTAAAACCTGTATTAACATATGGCAGTGAAACGTGGACCCTCTCAAAGACTAATATGTCAAGATTGAGATCCTTTGAAACTAAAATTTTAAGGAAGATATATGGCCCAATATGTGATAATGCAGAATGGCGAATAAGATACAACTTTGAAGTTTACCAACTATGCAAGTCCCCTGATGTGGTTAGTTATTAAAATAGCAAGATTGCGATGGACTGCACATGTGCAAAGGATGGCAGATCATGAGATACCCAAGAAAGTTATGGGGAATAAATTTGAAGGAAAAATGAGTGTAGGACGACCAAGACTGCGATGGATGGATGGAGTGTTGGAGGATTTAAAGAAAGTGCGAATTAAAGGATGGTGGTTGGTTGCCAGGGACAGAGATACATGGAAGAGAGTTCTAAGGGAGGCCGAGGCACAAATTGGGCTGTAGCGCCGATGATGATGATGATGATACAGTAACGACGCAGTACCCAACAGTTACATTATTCTGTGATTAGTCATCATCAGCATCATCATCCACAGGGATTAGGCCTTTCGACCTGTTTCGTCCTCTCAAAGAAATTGATCTCTCCATCTCTTCGTAGGTCTTCCTCTGCTCCTCTTGCCTTTAGGTTTATACTCTAAAATCTTTTTAGGAATACGGTATTCTGGCATTCTTTGTACGTGTTCATAATATTTTTCTTGATATTCTTTTATTTTATTGTTTAAGTGGAATATATTGAGTTCGTCAGTTATCGTTTCATTATATTGTCTGCCTGTTCTTCTGTATCCAGCTACCGATCTCAAAAATCTCATTTCTGATACTTCAATTTTGTGTTTTTGGTTTTCTGTTAAAAACTTCAAGATGGTTTCTTCCCTTGTTTTGTGTAATAGGGTTCATTTAATCGTTCCACATATTTGATTAAAATTTTGTACTTTTTTTTTGTTGTTGATCTAGTTCTCTTGCGTTTCCAATTTCACAGTCAAGGTATTTAAAATCTCTTACTTGTTCTATTTTATTGTCGTTAATTAAAATTTTACATCGTACCTGTGTTTTCCCTTGAAAAGCTATATTTTTTGTTTTTGTCGGAGATATTGTTAAATAAAGTTTGAGGGTGTGATTTGTAATTCGTACATTAATTTCTGAATACTATTTTCTGAAGCAGCTATTACTAATTGATCATCTGCAAATAAAAGAGTTGTTAAATCTGTTTCGTTCAATTTCTTTGTAGATTCTATCCAGTCTTGTGTGACTACCGTATTTACTCGAATATTTCACGCACTTTTTTTTCCCGCAATTTCGATCTATAAATTAAGGGTGCGTCAATTAAGCGAGGAATTTCACAAGCTGGTATTTTTAATGGTAAAAATGACAAACCTACGCAGTTCCCTTACATATCCTAGTAACTTGTCTTCAAGATCAGGACATTTTCCACTTTTTGGCCCACGAAATGCTTTCCTTGATGCATTTGTTTCTTGAAGAGCTTGTTTTTGTTTCCTCCAGTAGCGAATATTAAATTTCTGGAACTGTGAATTCACGTCCAGCTGCTCTGTTGCCATGTGTTTCTGCATACGCAATAACTTTTAATTTGAAGGACGCAGTATGACTCGAATATCGGGATTTACCATTCATTGTTAAAACTTTTAACAGACGGCTTTTGACAGGAGTCTCAAACTCAACTGATGCGATCCAACACAAAGCTTTCAAACCACCCCTATTCAAATGATAGGGGGAGGTCAATACCCTATACCGGTATTTTTAAAGGACTTTCATAGACGAGAACGGTGCGCCTGTAACAGGTAGCTGTCCGGTCCCAAATACCGCTATGCACTCTCTCGTTACGGCATTTAAGATATCGTGCATTCAGGGCTCCTCGACATAACACACCTCATTACTTCAAGTTTCAGTATGTACTTATTACAGTATTTCACGAATAATAAATGCGTGAAATACACGAGGAAATTAATTTATAAAATTATATAGTAAATAATTTGGGTGCGTGAAATATGCGATGGCGTGAATTACGCGAGTAAATACGGTATTTTCTGAAGCAGCTATTACTAATTGATCATCTGCAAATAAAAGAGTTGTTAAATCTGTTTCGTACAATTTCTTTGTAGATTCTATCCAGTCTTGTGTGACTATTTTCTGAAGCAGCTATTACTAATTGATCATCTGCAAATAAAAGAGTTATTAAATCTGTTTTGTTCAATTTCTTTGTAGATTCTATCCAGTCTTGTGTGACTATTTTCTGAAGCAGCTATTACTAATTGATCATCTGCAAATAAAAGAGTTGTTAAATCTGTTTCGTTCAATTTCTTTGTAGATTCTATCCAGTCTTGTGTGACTATTTTCTGAAGCAGCTGTTACTAATTGATCATCTGCAAATAAAAGAGTTGTTAAATCTGTTTCGTTCAATTTCTTTGTAGATTCTATCCAGTCTTGTGTGACTTGGTCAGTACATAAATTAATTAGTGAGGGGGACAGCGGACTTTGTGATTAGTTCAAAAGAAATACAACAAGGAGAGAAATATGGAGGGAATGAAAAGAAAATAAGAAAATTGGGAGGAAATGTGAAGGAAAGAATATCAAGAAAAAAAAAGAAAATGCAGAAAAGGGACTGGAAAGGGAATAAAGGAAAGAAACGAAAGAAAGTAGAATGTCAAATAAAAGAAAAGATCCAAGTATAGCAAACGAAAAAGATAAATGCAAGAACATGAAACGAGACGCGAGGAAACAAGTTAAGGGAAAGAATTTGGGTAGAAACGTAAAGAGGTAAAGGTGTCGAAATAGAAATGGAAAAGAGAGGAAAACATTTGATACCGGAGTAAAAATGAGAGAAAAAGGTGATTGCGTTGAGTAAAGGGAGATTGGGAAATGAGACGGATTTTAGAGAGAAAAAATATAAGGGGGGACCGAGGTGAAAATTGTGTTTTTCCAAACTATACATCCCAGAAACCTAGTTTTTTTTGCAGAGACAGTCTATTTGACACTAAAATTAATTGTGGCAAGTTTCAACTCATAACTCAAATAGTTTTTGAGATATAATGTGTTATCTTTAAATTTAAAAAAATGTAATACAAATGAAATGTATTCTCTCACACAAAAATTAATACTATAAGCTAATTTTTTTTCATTCTTTAGTATGTCATATATAAAATGTCCAATGGAATTATGAATATCTTTTCCAGTACTCGAGAAAGAAATTTAAAGAAAAGAAACTGGAAAAATTAAACAAAAATACTTGTTAACATTTTAATTTTTATTCATTTTTTAATGAAGTTCAGCCCTGACAAAAAATTTCGTCGGTAATTTTAAGAAACACATTTTAGAGAATATTCTATAAACATAAAGAGACAGGTTTGGAAGTAAATCCCGAAAAGACAAAGTATATGATTATGTCTCGTGACGGGAATATTGTACGAAATGGAAATATACAAATTGGAAGTTTATCCTTTGAAGAGGTGGAAAAGAAGTTGGTATGAGATGAGAGGAGAGAAAATGAGATGAGAGGAGTGGGGATTAATTGAGTGAGATGAAAATGAAATGAGATAAGAATATGTAAGGGAAGATATGGAAAGAGGGCAGAAGACGAGACGAGAGGGGTGAAAATAAGATGAAGTGAGAGGATTGAAGATGTCAAATGAAATGGTGGATGAGATGAAAAAAGAAGGGGTAAAATTAAACGAAATGAGCTGAAATCAGAATAGATGATTTTTTTTTATTTTAGTTGGTTATTTAACGACGCTGTATCAACTACTAGGTTATTTAGCGTCGATGAGATTGGTGATAGCAAGATGATATTTGGCGAGATGAGGCCGAGGATTCGCCATAGATTACCTTGCATTCACATTACGGTTGGGGAAAACCTCGGAAAAAGCCTAACCAGGTAATCAGCCCAAGCGGGGATCGAACCCGCTCCCGAACGCAACTTCAGACCGGCAAGCAAGCGCCTTAACCGACTGAGCCACGCCGGTGGCTAGAGTAGGTGAGATAAGAGAAAAAATTAGATGAATGTAAGGGTGGATGTGGGGAGAATATTAGATTTATGAGGAGGAAAAAGAAGAGATGGGACAAGAGAAAAAAGTGAAGAGGTCGTAATGAAGAAAAGAGTATAGAAAGAAAAGGGGAGTATACGAAGAAAAATGAAGGGAAATGAGATAAAAAAAATCAAACAAAATCCACTCATATTGTATTACAAAATATGCGTTCATTTTCTCATGGAGAAACATATTGAAGGCTATTTCCACTCAAGCTATAAAGGATACAGCTTCACGATACTATCAATTTCAACAACATAGTTCTGGGGCATTTAACATTATGCCAACAGCATGCTGAGGTTCCTTCACATGTGTAGCACAAACCCATAACATTGCGGACGAAATGTAAACGTGACACTTGACCTTCCGTTCTGGTTGCCATGACAACGCAAACGAAAAACAAAGATATTACACCCACATACGCTTTAACGGCATGAAGCTAGCTTTCAACATATTAACTCCAGGCTTACATTTATCTGCTCTCATCGCAAGCTAACACGATTTTAGATACATATTGAATAAATAACATCCTCTAATATTGTGCATGTCTTCCCGGCGAAAATATTGGTAATGTCTGTAAAACATTCACTTTGAAAACCTAAAATCTCTCATTCGTGTAGGCCTAATAGATTTATGATAAGTCAAACCTTCCTCAGTAACATAGATTTTTAAGTAAAATACAAATTTCACTAGTGACGTATTCCGCTAAGGAAGTAATCGACGGGGTCACATGATTTAAATTGAAGTTGTTTAAGAATGAATAAAAGGCATAGAGAAAAGTGTTCTCTTGGTTAAGTAATAATTTTCCTTACTTATTTGATTGTGCATTATAAACTTGTATATATTAATTTTCCATTAACTTCTTAATTTGTTTCCTGCTTTACTTATTTATTTTTTTATTTAAGTAGGTTATTTTACGACGCTGTATCAACATCTCAGGTTATTTAGCGTCTGAATGAGGTGAAGGTGATAATGCCGGTGAAATGAGTCCGGGGTCCAGCACCGAAAGTTACCCAGAATTTACTCAAATTGGGTTGAGGGAAAACCCCGGAAAAAATCTCAACCAGATAACTTGTCCCGACCGGGATTCGAACCCGGGCCACCTGGTTTCGCGGCCAGGCGCACTAACCGTTACTCCATAGGTGTGGACTTTACTTATCTATTTACGTATTAATTTCATATATGGTATCCTACAATTTCCTGCTATCTAATTTTCTACCAGTGGAGTGACTCTGTCTGGACTTACACGTCCATGCTGAAACGTTGTTTTTTTTATATTTTTTCAATAATTTTGTCGCAGATATAAAACTGAAAATCTGATTATTTATAATTAAACAAATGGGCCTCTTGGGTGACCATCACAAGCTGATTAACCTGCTAAATGACCAGCATCCAATCAACTCAGCAGTTGGTGCAAAGATCATAGTGCACCAAACAATAAATCAACAAATTGAACAATGAAAATAAATAATGTCAAGGGAGTGACACAATCAAACATTAACGACCCAATTATTAGTTGTACCGGCATAGCCAGCCACCGTTTTTACTCCTCTGCTGCAGACCTGAAAAAATAAATCGTTGCTATAGAGACAATGCAGTCATACTTTTTCACAATATGTTTTATGTGTTACACAAAAAATTCAGTTTCTCGTGTTGAGAAAGATATTTCCATTTATAAATAATTTTCTTCCAGTATAAACGGACAAGCACAAATAACCGGTAATTAACTGGTTAACATTCTGAAGCTATATTTTATTTTATAACCGGTTCTTTTTGTCCATATCTTGGTCCTTATCGTGGTTTTGTTGCCTTTTTATGCAATTTAACGTGGTCGTGACCCTTGTTGTAGTGCTTATAGTGGTCCATGTCTTGGTTCTCATCGTGATCCTTGTTGTCTTTTTCACGATCCTTATTGAGGTCCTTCTTTTGGTCGTGGTCAATGTCGTGTCCTTATCAAGGGTCTTGTCGTGGTCGTGGTCCATGTCGTGATCCTTATCGTAGTCATACGGAATATTAAGCCATATATTATGCACCCAGATAAGGCAATACATTTTCGTTTTCTTGATGGCACACAAAATCACTTCAAAACTCATATAGTACGGTATCTGACTTCACTTGTGAATTTTTTTATTCTTTGATTAACTATTTACCGACGCTGTCTCAACTGCCTGGTTTTCTAGTATCGATGGAATTTGTGATAGCGAGACCGATTTCGAAGGTTCGCATGAGATTACCTGATATTCCTCTTATACATTTCGTAAAAACGTCGAAAAAATCCGTATTATACAGTATCCATGTATGTATGTATGTATGTATGTATGTATGTATGTATGTATGTATGTATGTATGTGTGTATGTATGTATGTATGTATTTTAGATGGTTATTTAACGACACTGTATCAACTACGAGGTAATTTAGCCGCGATGAGATTGGTGATAGCGAGATGGTATTTGGCGAGATGAGGCCGAGGATTCATCATAGATTACCTGGCATTCAATTTACAGTTGGGGAAAACCTCGGAAAAAACCCAACCAGGCGGGAATCGAACCCGCTCCCGAGCGCAACATCAGACCGTCAGGCAAGCGCTTTAACCGACTCAGCTACGCCGGTGGCTGTGTGTGTATGTATGTATGTAGGTATGCATGTACATAAGTATGTATTCACAAAGTTTTTTTAAATTTTAGTTGGTTATTTAACGACATTGTATCAACTACTATAGTCCCGTCGCTCTAATTTCCGGCAGCCAATCGCGTTGCAGGTCGGCTACATTTAAACGTGTGCGTCTTGTGATTCGCTGATTCATTTCTTAAGGCTCGATAAATACTTAATATAATCGCCAGCCATTTTAGGTCTTTTTTTGGCGTTCGCAGAAAGCACACGAAGACGTTATTTGCCGCTCAATTATTTGCTGAATTACATTACGTTTGATTTATTATCATAGGAGCTACGACATGATAATGTTTAACGGTGTGGCAAATAGATTCCTCGTATGGTAGCTCGGCAATGTGAGAACAAAAATGGCGAACGATACTACCTACCTACTACTACTAGTAGACTTTATAGAGCCTTTACTTTCTAAGACGTAAGCAAAGAGGCGGAGTCACGCCAGAAATAACAGAGTCGCGACTATAGGTTATTTAGCGTCGATGAGATTAGTGATAGCGAGATATTTGGCGAGATGAGGCCGAGGATTCGCATAGATTACCTTGCATTCACGTACGGTTGGGGAAAACCTCGGAAAAAAACCCAACCAGGTAATCAACCCTAGCGGGGATCGAACCCATGCCCGAACGCAACTTCAGACCGGCAGGCAAGCGCCTTAACCGACTGAGCCACGCCGGTGACTTTCAGAAAGTTTCCTTTACGTCTGAGAAAGAAACATTTCGTTTACAAACACCTCACCAACCAGAAGCGACAACCAGCAAAACAAACTCGTCAGTGAAGTCGCTGCTATAGAAAAGTGTGTTGCTGTTTGGAAACTTTTCTTCTGACCTTTCCTCGCAATAACAACTCGTAAATATCTGTCTGCTAGAAGTGAGTGAGACCATGGGAAACCTTTGATTGAAAGCGAGATTGCGATATAACAGGGATATTTGGGCGCTAAAATAGGACATAATTCGTTAAGAACTTTATGACTGATTGTTGTTGTAAATTGGGAAACCAGCCTGACAAAAATATTAAACGACTAAAATGAATTAGACGGCCGTGCTAGTCTGGATCTCTTTTATCATGTTCATCGCTACATCTCTTGAGAGGACTGGTCTCGTATCGTGTTGAGTACACACTCCATCTTCCTAAGCGAAGGCACTCGAGATGGAAGCGACGTTATTACAAGTCGGATTTTTATTGCGGCTCAGATTCGTCAAAAACGCAGTTCGCTTTGACGTAGGCGTCAACATTGTTGCCAAGTTACTGATCCGCCTCATACATCTTCTAACAACTATCAAATGAAAAAAAAAAAGTTTCTTCTTTTTCCAATGAGATATATTGCTGACATCAAATAGAAACTACATCAGTTAGCTATACATTGTACAGAGCATTTATAGGTCGTAAAGCAAGAGTAGATTTAACGACTCGGTTAGAGAAGCCAACATACTGTAACTTTTATATTTCAACAACAATGTTACTTTTATTCCTAGCTTTCAACCACTCACCCGTCAACAATGGGTATTTCACTCAACACTGCAACACAGTGGTCGTTATTGCACTCCACAGAACGACAAAGACTATTCACGTGGATTATTGAGAAGAACAACAATGCACTCCTAATCTCAACTAATGTTCACAAAGCACTATTTACAAAACAAAACTGTCAGTGCTCAGTTCACAGTTCGTTCGCCTTGGCTAGTTCTTCTAGCTCACTCACTCACGGTACGTCGGATCCAAGACTTCCAGAGACAGTCCACTGCACTTCGAACCCAAGACTTCCGGACGCGTTGCCCTTGCCTAGACGCTGCCACAGTACTCACTCAAGTTTACTGTACTTCGAATCCAAGACTTCCACTGGACACGTCTCTGCTAACTAGCTTTCTCGCAGCTAACTGTCTAACTAGACTGGCTCAACTAAACTGGCTCTTCTCTTATTTATTAGATCACAAATTCTCGAATGTACTGCTTCCAGAAGTTTCTATAACAATCGGTCTCGAGACGTTTCTTTACTTCCGCCGCAATCGGTTTCCTTCCCCCTCTCTCTGCCCGCGGCTCAGCGCCCGCCGAAGCTTGCGTCTCCTCTCCCCGCTGCCTGCCTTCCCGCGCGCCCTCCCTTCCGCCGGACGCGCGCTCGACTCCCGAGGCAACGAGAACCTTCCAGCACGGTTGCCACAATACTACCGTAAGAACGATCATGATTTTAAAATTAAATTTAGGAAACTAAGAAAGGATGGTGGTAAATTCTCATTTTTAAATCGAAATATAAATGATTTCAATGACCTATCTGCTGCTGCCTTTGAAGGCTCTCCTTCCTTGAGAAGATAAAAAAATAACTTGAAAAGTTGAGCATAAAGTGTGTCACAAAAGATTCATTACATTACTTAAGGCAGTAGATCCCAAACTGTTTGAAGGCGCGATCCACTTTTGGGCGAGATTTTACTTTGGACCCCTTCCCCCACTATCTTACCGGTACTTACCCCATTCCAAAAATGCAAATTCATGTAAAATCGGAAACAAAGATAATTTTCACTTCTATCACCGCCGTAGCGGCCACTACACCCTACGATACCACCACGCAACACTCAACACAAACCTCACAAAGCCTGGTTGAATCACACAACGTGTAACGTCCTTTCCTCTGGAAGAGTTTGTCATTAGCACCTGTTACACGAATCAACGTATAACATTACAGCAACAACCATTTTTATATTCATGATGTTTTATATATTTTAATGTAAGTGTCACATTTTAAACTATTCAAGCATATATCTACATTTTTAACTATTTATATGACAATTGTTTTAACCATGAAACTCATTGTACATTAACTTGTAAAGTGTTCATGCTTTGTCAAAATCACTCCTAACGATCTGAAGATAGCATATCAACGTTAATCGTTTTAAAGCATTGTACTTGTTATGCTAATATGTGAATAAATAATCACTTAGCTACTTGATAAGCTACCTAAGACGGGAACACATTACTTACTTATATTCAATTCCTACTCCTGTTTAGTTTTCACTGAAGCATGTATGATTTATATTTTAACAAGTTATCGCCCAAACTAAACA